>NW_024532806.1:0-105533 GCF_016097555.1 Gigantopelta aegis
ATTCAAAACAATTCAACTTTATTTATATGGATTGCTTTCCCATACCTTTCTAAATGCCTTAATCAGTATTTACTTGTTGATATAATTTTTTAAAAAAAGACGCAAATACCAATTTTGGTTTCCAAAGGGTGTTTATACCAAGTACATATGAACATTATAAAACTGGTTCTCCATAGTCATTGTGTAAAGGCCACTATTAAAATTAAAAAAGTTTGTTCAAAGTGTGCATATTACAACTGTATTTATACAAACTGTTTTTTAAAATGTTTTAAAAGCACTATATATAAATGCTTTACCCTACCATTTTCAAATGCTTCACCACCCGTTTTTGACATACACTCTGTGTATTTTTAAAATTTATTTGAATCTTTATTTCAAAATATTATCCAATACAGCTCATTCTACTGACTATATTGCAAAAGACTCAATTCCCATACCCTAAATTGTCCCCTAACATGACAGAGCTAGGCATCCATTTGTTCAAAATTAATATTGCAATAATGTAGTATTTTGAAAGATAACAGGTTTTATCTGATATGAAATTTTTAATCCCAAAATCAAACCTTGAACTTCAGTATATATTTTGCTTTGTCTTCTTAGATGTTAACAGTATTACAATACCATTCAGTAGTGTAGGATGTTCTGCATGTCCTATTGAATATAATGCAGTTCTTTGTAATTGTATGTTGCATTACGAATTATTTGCAAAAACAAAACATTTTTCTTTATAACATTATTTGCTTTGCAAACATACCGTGGATATCACCTCTCACCATATGTCACATTTTTATCTTATTCATTGTTGTAAAACAGTTGTTTGAATAATTTTGCAGACCATTTTCTATTTCTTTTCATTTACTATAATCAAAAAACCAAGTAAAATGATTCTTTTCATTTATATTTTGATATACCTTTTCTGTAGTAATTCATACCAGACATATCAGTGCAATAATACTTCACATCATTAATGGTTTGTCAATGACTTCATCTTGTAATGAGTTAAACAGACTAGTTGTTGTAATTGTTGTCCTTATTTGCACAAGGTTTTGATACTATCTTTGGTCGACAGTCATGACTAAATCTCTATGGCACAAGAATTATATATAGTGTAGTAACAAACTCATGTCCCCACTGTAGTACAACTATTATCATCAAATTTTTGTTCATATTTACATAATGCAACAGTGTTTTATTGTTTATAGTTTTAATCTCACCATTACATCTAAAATGTGTGTGTATACAGTGTTTATTGAAAGTAAACACTGTAAGTTATTACTTACTTACAACTGACTTAAGTAAATTGAGTGATTGGAGTTTTGATAGAAGGGACTGTTTTAGCTCATGTTTTTGTTTGTTGATAGGTTTAGTGATTTTTTTTGATGGAGTTTTACAATGTACTCAAGTTGAGAAGAATGGTTTTTGTGGAGATAATGATTTTTGATGGTTCATTTGATATCCTATTAAATTTAGATAATGCTTCTATTATATTGATTTCAACAAGATTTAATACTGCTCTTATATTCTTTCTTATTTGTCGTAGGATAATCTTCATCTGTACATTGATCTAATAAGACATATAGATGATCCATATCTCTCTGTTTGTCTTCTTTCATGGTAACTGTCGTAGTGTATTCACCCTAAGACTTTTACTTTACGGAACACTTCTTCATTCCAAACATTGAGTGACTTTATAAGGACATTTTTTGATGATTCTACTTGAATATTATTCAGGTGAGAGCTAATGTACTTAATAAAAGATGAATATGTTTACACATTGTTACATTGAGACATGTATGTATACATGTATGCTCATGTATACAAACATTGCATCCTTGCATTGTAGATAGCAACTTTGTACCATATTTTTGTTGTTTTTTGATAGTGTAGTGGTTTTCAGGTTTTTGATGTAGAGTTAACTGTCCATTCATGATACTGAGTTTCTGTTATAGCTTGTGTAGATTTAACTGTCCATTCATGATACTGAGTTTCTGTTATAGCTTGTATTGAAAGCTTTATGCTATTTGCATGTCTTCTGCTAGTGATACCATTCAATAAGTTGTCTTCCGTTTCTCTAATTTTATTAGTCCTTTAAAAGATTTGTCTTTGGCCATTTTCATCTATATATTTTTCGGTAATGTATGCCCACTGATGGTTTCATTAACTGTACTCTTGCTTGAAGTACTTAGTTAAATGTTGTGTACTCTCATTATTGTCAATACATGTTCTAAAATTGTTTGAAAAGTATTCAAAGTTGTTGTCATCCTGTTTGTTTGAAAAGTGTGTGGAGAGTGGTGGTAGATTTGACACTTCTGTCTTTGTCACTGATAAAATTTTCAAAGCACCTCTCCAGACATGATCCACATGCCATAAATATAGGATTTTTTGTCGATGTCTATTGAATACTGATATCCATGCATTATAGAACCCATCAAAGTCATCAAACATAAACCACTTTGGAGATCTTGTTCAGGGTCTTTTCTTAAGGTGCTCAAAGTAATGTGTCAGTAGTATTGATTCTCTCTTTGTTGCTTGGGCACAATGAAAACTGGATAGCCCTCACTGTGTATTGATATATCAGTATATAATTATATATCAAAAAGCACTAATATTGACTATAAATATCTCTCTTTCATTTGAAGAAAAACTTGAGTAAGAAATTCATGAGCATCTTCCTGATCACTTGGAGACTAGTGTAATTTACTTCATATTAGTTTTTCAATTACTGTTTTCAGGTGATAGTAGATTCCTGTGACTGTATCATGTTAGCCCCTGCTGTATGCAGGGATTCTTCTATCTTTTTATCAAGCATACACAGCATAATGTAGCTAAGAGTACATTTATATCATTATGATATTGACAATAACAATTCTTACTGCATTCTTCATGTTTTTATATATTTCATGTAAGAGGAGAAACATGATTGTCTGAAGAGTTCATTTGCAAAGCAAGTGTTTCCTAGATTTGTTTAATCTTGAGGAAAAATTTGCATCCATCACAGCTCTCAGTAATCCCAACTGAGCACAGTATTATGTACATTTATGTTTTATCACTGTTTATTATTCATTAAAAATGTCATATAATAATTATGAAAAGCCACACCCATTAGAATTTAAGTGTAGCTTGTTCCTCCGTCTAGGAGCAGTCAGTGTTCTTGGATGGGTACATCTTCAAGAAAGAAGTTTTAAAAAAGGGAACATTTTTTTGCTATAAGTGTGGTCTTTCAGATGCTATATATGATTTTGAACGTACTTGTCCATTTTCAAGTGGATTAGTGTAAGTAAAGGGAGGATTTATGTAAAGATTGAAAAAAACTGACTTTATGGACATGTTTTTTTGTATAGTATAATATCATTTATCACATAAAATAAATTGTATCTTACTATACACTAACTGATACACTAACAATATTGGAATAAGTGATAACTATTCTCATAGTCTCCAGACATACAGTTTGCATTCCACACCCATTGAGTGCTTGACTTCATATGTATGTTTGAAAAGGCCTTAAATTCATTGTTAGGTGTAACCCATATTATAATTATTGACTATTAATTTCATTCTTAACTAGAATATGGAATTCTAAGAATAATTTAGTGCTTAAACAAAATCATTTCATGCATAGGGCCACCATTTTATAAGGAGCAACAAATAATTATTGTCAATGTTGTTATAGCTAATGTTGTAGTTGCTAAGTTCATTATATATAATATTAAAGGAGCTAACAAAGGCTCCTAGTTTGTTGTTAATTAGTAATGTTAGGGAGCATGAGGTCAGTGTCATGGTATGAAATACATTTTGTAAAATATTTCAATGTTGTCATGTTATAATCATTACAACAAGGTCTTAGTTTGTTTTCATTGATGTTACAGGTATTTAGAAGATACATTCATTGGTAGAGACCCTTTCTCTGAGAGGTTTAAACCACTCATTTTAGGATCATACTGTGTAGTATGTGAAAGAGTTTTCTGTGTTAGTAAAGTAAGTCTATTACAATATATGTATAGTCAAACCTATTATTATGTACATAACTTAATAGTAGGTTGTTGGTAAGGAAAAAATTTGGTGAAATTGAAAATTTGTATATTGCTAAGATTAAATTTAATTTAACAAATCAAGCATATACCAATAACTACACCAACTTTTAATAGACTACATTTTGAAAGTGTTATTAGAGGATGTCATGTTTACCAGAGCATAAGGAATGTCGTTAAGAGAGAAATCCTATACCTTTTATAACAGAGCTAAGTTACAGTAGTCACTGTTCCTGGCAAACACTTTTAAAAGTATTTATACATCGATAGTTTCAGTACATATGTCTTGGTGTGGCAGGAAAGCCTTAAAAATTAAATTTGACTATCATCTTGTTTGTTAAGTTATTTTAATTCATTATTTTACCAAAAATCAATCTTTTATCAATAAAACCCACTTTATGGTGACTAGATACATCATCTAGTGAAGACATTAATAATACCTAATATCAACCTTTTAAGGTTCAGTATACATTTACAGTATATTTGAATGTAGTTTTTAGGAGATTAGTATAATGTTATTTTGTTTTAAAACTCAACGGTAGGTTATAGATCTAGTAAATATGAATGTTGTGTTAATTGCAACTGAAAACATATATGTTATCTTTTGTATAGAACTGCATTATATTTTATTTGAGAAGATATTGCTTGGATTGTTTTCTTAAAATCATGAACAAATTTCCTATTGAATTACAAAAGGTAATACATAATAGCAATAATAAGTTATTATTATGTTTTCTAATATAAATGTGAGTATATAACAAATCTAAATTGTTACACTCCACATACGATGTGTTTTTAAATTTCCACTTTGTAGTTATTGTACAATAGGAAATATTGGTAAGTCATTTTGTTTAGTAGTTTGACAAATTAAATTGAAATTGCTAACAATTTTATGTTGACCACACCATAACATGAGAAGTGTTTGTTGTTAACTGCAATGTTTGACTTATTATCACAAGACTTCTGTCAACATTTACTTCTCCTATTACTAAAAGTTGTAGCTTCTTTTGTTACTATGAGAGTGTAATAATCTACTCTAGTGGTTAGTGGACAGTGATAAACTAACTGATAAGGTTTTTGTCAAATTTTATGAATGTCAATATTTCCTACTATATTTATAGATATTTGTGAATGTTATAGTTGGAGTTAAACTACAGACTGATGAGGAAGACTATATAATCACTTTAACTCAAGTACTCTCTTTCAAAAACATTCTCAATATCTCAAGACAGCTAGTAACGAATCTCTGATCGGTAGGTTGTGTATGTTATTCATCTATAATTGACATACTTATCTGTAGTCTCATCAAATAGCACTTCCTCTTAGTGGGCGTGTACTCTATTCATCCAAGTTCACACATGACATTCCACAATCTTGTTCTGCTCGACCTCTAAAATATAGAACTTGGACTTCTGAGAACTTAGAACAGGAATGTCAAGCAGTTGAGAGTGGATTATCTTTGAGACAGGCAGCAGAAGAGTACCAAATCCCAAAATCTACTATTCAAGATCATGTTTCAGGAAAAGTTTTAAGTGGTAGCAAGAGTGGTCAAAAGTATCTAACAGACAAAGAAGAAGAAGAGCTGGTAACATTTTTATTGGAAACTGCAAAAATAGGATTTCCATGTACAAGGAAGGAAGTGATATCGATAGTACAAGCTACAGTTGATCGAAAAGGGAGGAATGTGACAGTTTCTAGCGGTTGGTGGGAGGGATTCAGGAAACGACATTCAGAACTTTCTCTCCAAATTACTGAGCAAATTGCTAACAATCGTGCTTCAGCCTGCACTCCAGATGTCTTGAGTAATTATTTCGATATTTTAGAGCAAACAATTCAGGAAAACAACCTTGTTTCAAAGCCCACCCAATTGTTCAACTGCGATGAAACTGGAATGCCACTAGATCCAAAACCTCCAAAGGATGTGACTGCTAAAGGTGTCAAACATCCAAGAGCAATAACAACTGGAAATAAAACACAGATTACAGTTCTTGCATCATGTAATGCTGCTGGATATTGCATACCACCCTTTGTGATATTTGACCGAAAGTGTCTGAAACAAGCAATGGTTGATGGAGAAGTCACCGGGACTATGTATGGTCTCTCAGAATCCGGGTGGATCACTGGTGAATTGTTTGATTTATGGTTTGTCCATCATTTTTTGCCTCATACCCAACTGTACGACCAATTCTATTCCTACTCGATGGTCATTCTAATTAATAAGGCAGCAGAAAAGAAAGTGATCATTTTTTGTCTACCCTCACATTCATCACATGAAACCCAGCCCCTGGATAAAGGTCCATTTGGACCATTAAAGTCTTCATGGAGGCAGGTATGCTGAAAGATTTTAGTGGATAATCCGGGCAAGGTAGTCACAACATTCACCTTTTCAAAACTATTTAGTGAGGCATGGGCATGTGCAATGACGATGAAAAATATTCAAGCTGGATTCAAATACACAGGAATCTACTTCTTGAACAGGAATGTTATTGTTCCATTGAGAAAAGATGCCACAAGCACACTTGCACAGCACACAGGACTGAAATTTATACCACTATATAGCCCTGCACGACGATACAGGCCTCCCATTACTCAAGAAGCTGTATTCACAAAAGAGGAAGAATCAAGATTTCAAAAAAGGTTTCAAGAAGGTTATGATATTACTTCTGATGATTGCTATAACCAGTGGAAAAAAAAGCATCAATCAACTAATGATGGTAGTGGATTCATTGATCAAGAGCTTGATTTGAGTTCCCAATTGTCCCACAATGACACAGTTGCTAATGATGCCACCACTCGTATGTTTTATCAATACCCACATTATCCAACAGATACTAGATACCCATATTACCCACAAGACACTCTTCCATATTTTCCATTTTTTATCTCAACATTTGATCCTCGTTTTCAAAGTTGTCCTTCCACTGCAATTGCTGAAAGTAATACGTATCCTTTTGTCTGTCATCCTCTTGAACAACCTTCACAATCTGCAGTTCTTCAAAAATCATCCATTTTTTCAAAGATTTTAGAAGAAGAAAGATCATTACTGTTATATATACTGTAATTAGGTTTCTCATTGTTTACAATGCCTGAAGAACTAGAGAACAGTTTAAATGAAGGTATAGTGTTAATTTATTGAATTAGTTTATATACCACATCAGGTGCTGCAGGTATCTCCAAGTCTCCAATAGGTTAGTTTGTCTGTTATCCTCTATATTATTCATTGTTATAATAATCTAGCCTCTAATACTCAATCTCAGACATGTTCTCGGTCTCAAAATACAACCTTCTGTCAAGTCTCCTATAGGTCAGTTTGGCTGTTATCTTTTTTGTTATTCATTGTTATAATAATCTAGCCTCTAGTACTCATCTCAAACATGTTCTCGGTCTCATAAGACAACCACTGTCAAGTCTCCTATAGGTCAGTTTGTCTATTTTTTTAATATTATTCATTATTATAATAATCTAGCCTCTAGTACTCAATCTTGGACATGTTCTCGGTCTCAAAAGACAACCACTGTCAAGTTTCCTATAGGTCAGTTTGTCTATTTCTTTTGTATTATTCATTGTTATAATAATCTAGCCTCTAGTACTCAATCTCAGACATGTTCTCGGTCTCAAAAGACAACCACTGTCAAGTCTCCTATAGGTCAGTTTGTCTATTTCTTTTATATTATTCATTGTTATAATAATCTAGCCTCTAGTACTCAATTTCAGACATGTTCTCGGTCTCAAAAGACAACCACTGTCAAGTCTCCTATAGGTCAGTTTGCCTATTTCTTTTATATTATTCATTGTTATAATAATCTAGCCTCTAGTACTCAATCTCAGACATGTTCTCGGTCTCAAAAGACAACCACTGTCAAGTCTCCTATAGGTCAGTTTGCCTATTTCTTTTATATTATTCATTGTTATAATAATTTAGCCTCCAGAACTATGTTACAGGCACGTTCTGGGTCTCAAAGGCAACCTTCTGTCAAGTCTCCTATAGGTCAGTTTGCCTATTTCTTTTATATTATTCATTGTCATAATAATCTAGCCTCTAGTACTCAATTTCAGACATGTTCTCGGTCTCAAAAGACAACCACTGTCAAGTCTCCTATAGGTCAGTTTGCCTATTTCTTTTATATTATTCATTGTTATAATAATCTAGCCTCTAGTACTCAATTTCAGACATGTTCTCGGTCTCAAAAGACAACCACTGTCAAGTCTCCTATAGGTCAGTTTGTCTATTTCTTTTATATTATTCATTGTTATAATAATCTAGCCTCTAGTACTCAATTTCAGACATGTTCTCGGTCTCAAAAGACAACCACTGTCAAGTCTCCTATAGGTCAGTTTGCCTATTTTTTTAATATTATTCATTGTTATAATAATCTAGCCTCTAGTACTCAATCTCAGACATGTTCTCGGTCTCAAAAGACAACCACTGTCAAGTCTCCTATAGGTCAGTTTGTCTATTTCTTTTATATTATTCATTATTATAATAATCTAGCCTCTAGTACTCAATCTCCGATATGTTCTCAGTCTCAAAAGACAACCACTGTCAAGTCTCCTATAGGTCAGTTTGTCTATTTCTTTTATATTATTCATTGTTATAATAATCTAGCCTCTAGTACTCAATCTCCGATATGTTCTCAGTCTCAAAGACAACCACTGTCAAGTCTCCTATAGGTCAGTTTGTCTATTTCTTTTATATTATTCATTGTTATAATAATCTAGCCTCTAGTACTCAATTTCAGACATGTTCTCGGTCTCAAAAGACAACCACTGTCAAGTCTCCTATAGGTCAGTTTGTCTATTTCTTTTATATTATTCATTGTTATAATAATCTAGCCTCTAGTACTCAATTTCAGACATGTTCTCGGTCTCAAAAGACAACCACTGTCAAGTCTCCTATAGGTCAGTTTGCCTATTTTTTTAATATTATTCATTGTTATAATAATCTAGCCTCTAGTACTCAATCTCAGACATGTTCTCGGTCTCAAAAGACAACCACTGTCAAGTCTCCTATAGGTCAGTTTGTCTATTTCTTTTATATTATTCATTATTATAATAATCTAGCCTCTAGTACTCAATCTCCGATATGTTCTCAGTCTCAAAAGACAACCACTGTCAAGTCTCCTATAGGTCAGTTTGTCTATTTCTTTTATATTATTCATTGTTATAATAATCTAGCCTCTAGTACTCAATTTCAGACATGTTCTCGGTCTCAAAAGACAACCACTGTCAAGTCTCCTATAGGTCAGTTTGCCTATTTCTTTTATATTATTCATTGTTATAATAATCTAGCCTCTAGTACTCAATCTTAGACATGTTCTCGGTCTCAAAAGACAACCACTGTCAAGTCTCCTATAGGTCAGTTTGCCTATTTCTTTGATATTATTCATTGTTATAATAATTTAGCCTCCAAAACTATGTTACAGGCACGTTCTGGGTCTCAAAAGGCAACAACTGTCAAGTCTCCTATAGGTCAGTTTGTCTATTTCTTTTGTATTATTCATTGTCATAATAATCTAGCCTCTAGTACTCAATCTCAGACATGTTCTCGGTCTCAAAAGACAACCACTGTCAAGTCTCCTATAGGTCAGTTTTGTCTATTTCTTTTGTATTATTCATTATTATAATAATCTAGCCTCTAGTACTCAATCTCGGAAGTGTTCTCGGTCTCAAAAGACAACCACTGTCAAGTCTTCTATAGGTCAGTTTGTCTATTTCTTTTATATTATTCATTGTTATAATAATCTAGCCTCTAGTACTCAATCTCAGACATGTTCTCGGTCTCAAAAGACAACCACTGTCAACTCTCCTATAGGTCAGTTTGTCTATTTCTTTTATATTATTCATTGTTATAATAATCTAGCCTCTAGAACTATGTTACAGGCATGTTCTGGGTCTCAAAGGCAACAACTGTCAAGTCTCCTATAGGTCAATTTGTCTATTTCTTTTATATTATTCATTGTTATAATAATCTAGCCTCTAGTACTCAATCTTGGACATGTTCTCGGTCTCAAAAGACAACCACTGTCAAGTCTCTTATAGGTCAGTTTGCCTATTTCTTTTATATTATTCATTGTTATAATAATCTAGCTTCTAGAACTCAATCTCGGACATTTTCTCAGTCTCAAAAGACAACCACTGTCAAGTCTCTTATAGGTCAGTTTGCCTATTTCTTTTATATTATTCATTGTTATAATAATCTAGCCTCTAGAACTCAATCTCGGACATGTTCTCAGTCTCAAAAGACAACCACTGTCAAGTCTCCTATAGGTCAGTTTGTCTATTTCTTTTGTATTATTCATTGTTATAATAATCTAGCCTCTAGTACTCAATCTCGGACATGTTCTCGGTCTCAAAAGGCAGCCGTCTGTCAAGTCTCCTATAGGTCAGTTTGTCTATTTCTTTTATATTATTCATTGTTATAATAATCTAGCCTCTAGTACTCAATCTTGGTCATGTTCTCGGTCTCAAAAGGCAGCCGTCTGTCAAGTCTCCTATAGGTCAGTTTGTCTATTTCTTTTATGTTATTCATTGTTATAATAATCTAGCCTCTAGTACTCAATCTCAGACATGTTCTCGGTCTCAAAAGGCAACCAATGTCAAGTCTCTTATAGGTCAGTTTGTCTGTTATCTTCTATATTATTAATTGTTATAATAATCTAGCCTCTGGTACTCTGTCTCTGACATGTTCTCAGTCTCAAAAGACAACCTCTATCAAGTCTCCTATAGGTCAGTTTGTCTATTTCTTTTATATTATTCATTATTATAATAATCTAGCCTCTAGAACTCAATTTCGGACATGTTCTCGGTCTCAAAAGACAACCACTGTCAAGTCTCCTATAGGTCAGTTTGTCTATTTCTTTTGTATTATTCATTGTTATAATAATCTAGCCTCTAGTACTCAATCTTGGACATGTTCTCAGTCTCAAAAGGCAGCCGTCTGTCAAGTCTCCTATAGGTCAGTTTGTCTATTTTATTTATATTATTCATTGTTATAATAATCTAGCCTCTAGTACTCAATCTTAGACATGTTCTCGGTCTCAAAAGACAACCACTGTCAAGTCTCCTATAGGTCAGTTTGCCTATTTCTTTGATATTATTCATTGTTATAATAATTTAGCCTCCAAAACTATGTTACAGGCACGTTCTGGGTCTCAAAAGGCAACAACTGTCAAGTCTCCTATAGGTCAGTTTGTCTATTTCTTTTATATTATTCATTGTCATAATAATCTAGCCTCTAGTACTCAATCTCAGACATGTTCTCGGTCTCAAAAGACAACCACTGTCAAGTCTCCTATAGGTCAGTTTGTCTATTTCTTTTGTATTATTCATTATTATAATAATCTAGCCTCTAGTACTCAATCTCGGAAGTGTTCTCGGTCTCAAAAGACAACCACTGTCAAGTCTTCTATAGGTCAGTTTGTCTATTTCTTTTATATTATTCATTGTTATAATAATCTAGCCTCTAGTACTCAATCTCAGACATGTTCTCGGTCTCAAAAGACAACCACTGTCAACTCTCCTATAGGTCAGTTTGTCTATTTCTTTTATATTATTCATTGTTATAATAATCTAGCCTCTAGAACTATGTTACAGGCATGTTCTGGGTCTCAAAAGGCAACAACTGTCAAGTCTCCTATAGGTCAATTTGTCTATTTCTTTTATATTATTCATTGTTATAATAATCTAGCCTCTAGTACTCAATCTTGGACATGTTCTCGGTCTCAAAAGACAACCACTGTCAAGTCTCTTATAGGTCAGTTTGCCTATTTCTTTTATATTATTCATTGTTATAATAATCTAGCTTCTAGAACTCAATCTCGGACATTTTCTCAGTCTCAAAGACAACCACTGTCAAGTCTCTTATAGG
This sequence comes from Gigantopelta aegis, assembly GCF_016097555.1. Classification (NCBI taxonomy): domain Eukaryota; kingdom Metazoa; phylum Mollusca; class Gastropoda; order Neomphalida; family Peltospiridae; genus Gigantopelta; species Gigantopelta aegis. Next base: position 11,899 of record NW_024532806.1, read on the forward strand.
TCAGTTTGCCTATTTCTTTTATATTATTCATTGTTATAATAATCTAGCCTCTAGAACTCAATCTCGGACATGTTCTCAGTCTCAAAAGACAACCACTGTCAAGTCTCCTATAGGTCAGTTTGTCTATTTCTTTTGTATTATTCATTGTTATAATAATCTAGCCTCTAGTACTCAATCTCGGACATGTTCTCGGTCTCAAAAGGCAGCCGTCTGTCAAGTCTCCTATAGGTCAGTTTGTCTATTTCTTTTATATTATTCATTGTTATAATAATCTAGCCTCTAGTACTCAATCTTGGTCATGTTCTCGGTCTCAAAAGGCAGCCGTCTGTCAAGTCTCCTATAGGTCAGTTTGTCTATTTCTTTTATGTTATTCATTGTTATAATAATCTAGCCTCTAGTACTCAATCTCAGACATGTTCTCGGTCTCAAAAGGCAACCAATGTCAAGTCTCTTATAGGTCAGTTTGTCTGTTATCTTCTATATTATTAATTGTTATAATAATCTAGCCTCTGGTACTCTGTCTCTGACATGTTCTCAGTCTCAAAAGACAACCTCTATCAAGTCTCCTATAGGTCAGTTTGTCTATTTCTTTTATATTATTCATTATTATAATAATCTAGCCTCTAGAACTCAATTTCGGACATGTTCTCGGTCTCAAAAGACAACCACTGTCAAGTCTCCTATAGGTCAGTTTGTCTATTTCTTTTGTATTATTCATTGTTATAATAATCTAGCCTCTAGTACTCATCTTGGACATGTTCTCAGTCTCAAAAGGCAGCCGTCTGTCAAGTCTCCTATAGGTCAGTTTGTCTATTTTATTATATTATTCATTGTTATAATAATCTAGCCTCTAGTACTCAATCTCAGACATGTTCTCGGTCTCAAAAGGCAGCCGTCTGTCAAGTCTCCTATAGGTCAGTTTGTCTATTTCTTTTATATTATTCATTGTTATAATAATCTAGCCTCTAGTACTCAATCTCAGACATGTTCTCAGTCTCAAAAGGCAACCAATGTCAAGTCTCTTATAGGTCAGTTTGTCTGTTATCTTCTATATTATTTATTGTTATAATAATCTAGCCTCTGGTACTCTGTCTCTGACATGTTCTCAGTCTCAAAAGACAACCTCTATCAAGTCTCCTATAGGTCAGTTTGTCTATTTCTTTTATATTATTCATTGTTATAATAATCTAGCCTCTAGTACTCAATCTTGGACATGTTCTCTGTCTCAAAAGGCAACCTTCTGTCAAGTCTTCTATAGGTCAGTTTGTCTGTTATCTTTTTTGTTATTCATTGTTATAATAATCTAGCCTCTAGTACTCAATCTCAGACACTTTTCGGTCTCAAAAGACAACCTCTGTCAAGTCTCTAACAGGTCAGTTTGTCTGTTATTATCTGTATTATTTATAGTTATGATAATCTAGCCTCTGGTACTCTGTCTCTGACACATTCTCAGTTTCAGACATGTTCTGAATTTCAAATGACAACCATTGTTGAGTCTCCAATAGGTATGTATAACACATATATTGCTCACTTGCAATAATATTTGATGTAGAAAAGTACTGCATTTGCAGGCAGGGGCTGTTGGGCAGAATGATTTATTGTGACAATGCAAATTGCTCAATTGGCTGGTGCATTTTGAATGTGCTAATATTAAGAGGAAACCAAGAGGGACTTGGTATTGTTCTACATGTGATAATGTATCTAAACTAGATGAACCAAACTCTTGAATGTCATTTAATGAAACTTTTAATTGAGCACCTGAAACATGTTACCATATATGCTTGCATAATGTAACACCTTGTCAGTTGGTATTGGACCCTTTAACAGCCTTTACTTTATTATAATATACATTACCTACCTATATGTGTTAGTGAATAGTCATGGCCACACCTATTCAGCTGATTTCCTAAACAACAACCTGTTTTCAGATAATAAAGTTTTAATTGTATGACTTTTATTGTTCACTCATTACTTGATAAAAATAGCCATAGCTTTTGGTTGTAGACAATATATTTAGATTATGAGACTATTATAAATAGATCAATCAATAATAATAATGGATAAAACAAAAATTACCTATGATGAGAAGGAGACTTATTAGTAATTAGGTATTATTCAGAATTTGAAAAATTAGTAAATATAATTTCATTATGAATAGAGTACAGTTACAGATAGTGAAACACAATAAGTTCTGAACCAATAATTCAGTAATCATTTAAAAGCAATCACATCTAATTAAATGCACAAAAAATGCCCAGAAAAGCACCTTGCAAGCGTGGAAGATTTTATCAACCACACCTACTCAACTAATTTTTGTCGAGAAACTATCATCAGTTAACAGAAAATAGAACTTTGAGTATACTGTTGTAGCTCAGTCAGTACTTGATAGGAACGACCATAGCTCTCTTGCTCAGCTTTGTTCTTCAAAGAATTTGAGGAACTGGATGAATTTACATGATACTCGTCCGCGCACCCATGCTTCCGATTTTTTTATTTGAAAAGACTGTCGCTGCTCAGAAGAGCTTTCTGAATCTTTTATAATTCCTTCAATGTGTTTTGATATCAGCGAAATTCATTTCAGTATTTTAGAAATGCCAATTCTCTTGGTAGTTTATCCTGTTAGATGTGGCCGAAAGTGATATGTCCGTTCTTGTGTAATTTACTCTACTATTTAATAATCTGGTTATAGGAACGAGTCGTTATTGTCGTCAAATAGACAACAAAAGAAACAATTAGTACTTATTTAGTCAAATGGCACACTTTTGTGTGATTAGTATGAACTTATGCATGTGAAGAGGCCTGTTGTACAAGTTTTAATTCATATATAGAGGCAACAGTATCATGATACAACCTGAAGTGTCTAGAAATTATGTAACTACTTCTGGATAAATACGACACTGAATTGATTGAACTAAATTACAATAGTTTTAAAAAATTCAAGATAGTGTGAAAATAATGTTTAGGGCAAAATTAGTCAAAGCAAGATTTTCACATGTTATAAAAATTATTATATTCAACATATTTACAACAGTATAAACCCTTAGCTTGTTTTCACAAAGTTTTTGAAGAGTGCTCTGAGTTACTGATAGAGTATAAAGTGATGCACTTGAAATTTTATGTTCCATGGCCAAGCTAGAAAAAGTATATTCTGATATTGAATGCTTATATATATAATCATAATAATTATAATTATATACATATAAATACATACATACATACACACATACATACATACATACATACATACATACATACATGCATGCATGCATGCATATATATATATATATATATATATGTATATATGTATATATATGTACACACACACACACACACACACGTATACATAATAAGTTCTTATTATATAGATTATAAATTATTGTAATATATATTTTAACCTACAACAATCAATGTTTTTGTAAGTAACTAAATCAAAATTATTACTTTAATAGGACATGGTCATTGTTTTCGTTCTACCATAGGTTGGTTGAATGAAATTCTTTCCTATTTCTAATTAACATCTAAAGGCTCAAAAGAACCTTGCCCAGTTTTTAGTAATTATATGACGTCACGTGAAGCTGTTGAAAATGGTTGTCTTTGCTTTGCTTTCTCGTTCATTCCTTGGTATAACTTAGGTATGTATAAATTATATACGTATAGATTATGTGATATACCTGTTTTAAGTATATGATAAAATATTTATATTATTGATTGAGTTTTAATAGTTGATTATATTGTTATTATATTTCAGCTAGTTTTCCTGTACAAAAACATATACGAATAACCTTGTTATTGAATGGAAAGTTTCACATCCACCAGGATTGATATGGTAAATTAAACTTTTCTTTATAACCATAATTTAAATGGAGATCGTCAAATTCTTAGAAAATGTCGATCACTTTTCTTATTACATTAAAAATGAGAGGAATCCAATAGTTCAAAATTAACTCTGTAGCATGCAGTGTGTATTAAAAATAATTTGGAAAGTCAAACCAAACAGTAAATTAGACTATGGAATTTATCTCATTTGAAAGCATTCCAAAGAGTTTTAAAGCATACAACTCTTACAAATCATAAGCTATTTAATCCAACAGTTCTCATGTTTGTGCAGAAAGTAAATGTATTCTCTTTAAACTTAGGATACAGGTCACTCTCTGAATTTATGTAATCTATTTACATAGCAAAATTGCATTCTGTAATGTGTACAAATTGTCATATATGAATGAAGTTAAAAATTCATTTTTTGTGGTTTATATAAAATAAATTAAAAATTATTAGTATAGCTACTCTAGAAAATTGAAATTATATCAAATATAATGCTTACCTAATTTTTTTTCCGTCAAGGATGTACAGTGTGTCAGACAGTCTTAAGATTATTCTAGCCTATAACTGTATCTATATATTTACTTTAATGTACACATGTTTTTGAGATTAGTACTAATATACAAACTCCATAATGTCCATTCTAACAATGTCAACTCCTAAATTGTCAATTTGTCAAAATTTCACCAATTGCATTTTTTATTGCATTTGCTTTTAAATTTAAGATGAAATGTAGTCTTGTTTGGTCAGATTTGGTTTCTCAACTAAGTTAGTACAAGAATTAATTCATCACAATCCAATATTCTTTGAAAGAGTACAGCTACTATGATAAATTGTAACCTTAAGCCCTTAACCTACCAAAGTTGATTCCTTAGCCAATCCTAGTAACAATGAATCCCATTTTGGTATACAGACATTTTAGGAGTTTATGTTATGGGAACAAACATAATGAGAAGTTGACTTGTGGACTAAACCTGATTTTTGAACTATACCATATGGCCTTTTCAACTTTCCATTTTTCATATATGTACTTATCACAATAAAATACCTTACAGCAACAAACAGTACCATCAAAAAAAGTAGGATGGTTTTTATAATTATAATCTAGTTTCTCACAATGATTACAGTTATTATGAAGGTGATGAGAAAAACTTGAGTGTCCTTAGTGTGCTTCCATGACTAGTCAGCCTCAAAAGGTGTCTATTTAGTCAATTAATACAGTAGCATTAAATAGTCTAACCTGTTGTTATTCATTACACAAAAAAAATCCAAATCTGTAATTAACTAATTAGTAGTTATAAGGTGTTAAGGTAAACCGTCACATCATATGACCTATATGGTGTATAAAACTGTTTTTAGTGAAGACATATGATCACAAATGTGAGAATAAGTTGTCACATAAATTGCCTTTATCTGCTAGACATGAATTCCACATTATGCCATGTCTATGTCTAACTCGACCAATCAGAATGCTCCATTCTAGTTCAATAAATAACTTATTCACCTCCCATAGAGGTGTATAAGTTGTTATATACTTCTTTCTAAGCCAATGATTTCTCCATAGGTTAGTTTTGGTGAAATTACATTATATTTTTGTTTTCTATGTTTTCAGTAAATTTATCATAACAATGTCAAAATTTAGGTTAGTAATAAATAAGTCAGTAATTTACACAACTCGAAACTGTTTGTATATGAAAAATAATGGTCTTGAAAGCATTTAACAAGCAAAGAATGAAATTTAAAAAATGAACTTGATGAATGCTGAGTGGACTAAATGCAGATTACAGTGGTGGTTTGAAGACTATTTAGCAGTCTTTTTATATTTCTCATTCTAGCATGATTTTTGTGGTGTAAGTCTGGTAGTTTTATGTCTGTATGACTATTATGAATAGAAGGAGAATTACTGGTGGAAGTATGCTGCTTGCAGTAATAACCTACTCCACCAGTAATCCTTCTTGTGTGCCTATATGTAATCATAATCATATCTACTATAGGAATTTTGTGAACTATTGTGTAAGATATGCAAAGTGAAAGTCAACAGATGATTTTTCATTGAGTCATCTTTCTTATTTTCTCATTATTAGATAAAAAGTCTAAGAAAAAAATAATGACGCTATCTGACCCAATAAATTTTTAGATTGAATATTGTTTACTAACACCTTAAAGTGTTTTATGGCCTGGCAATGTGAAGTCTGCTGAATACAATGTGGCATATCTGCATACCACAAAACTGTCAGATGGTATGTCAAGTTTTGATGAATAATGAGAATTGTTTTGTGGAGAATGTTGATCATCACAGTGATATGGACTAGAAATACATGTCAATCTTTTAACACATAGGCTCAGGAATGAAATTCTTCTTCTCTGAACATGGTAAATTTAAAAAATCTTATGTATATCAATTGTTGCTGTCACACTTTAGGTCAAGCACATTACATCAAAAACTAATTATATACTATTATAAACTATATACGACAAATTAGAAAATAATCATGCATGTATATTTTTGTTACAGATTATCCTAGTATTGCTATCACTCCACCTCCTACTAAGAAGATATGTATATTATCATTTACTTTTAACCTGATACTAATTATATATATGTAATTCAAGGATGATAAAAATCATGTAGTCACCTTTACAAACAATGAAGGTCTTAGCTCTGTGTTACAAAACAGGTTTGTTACAGCAATTAAGGTACATCATATATAAGGTAGATGATTTTACTTCCATGCACTTAAGATGAAAAATATTGTAGTAACCTTTTATCAGCAATGAAAGTTTTATATGTACTTATACATTAAACTGTTGACAGAATAAACCCTTTAGAACCACTTCAGTAACTTCAAAGAAGCTTAATATGGAAGAAAAACAGGTTTGTTATAGCATTTAAAGTACAAATTTAAAATGCAACATTTTGTGTTCTTTTTCATTTGTAATCTCCAAGAATAATGTATCTTATATTAAACATTTTTTTTCTTTAAATTATTTTGGTTTAACAAGTGCTATCACTTGTGTTTATGTTGGAATCCATTTAATCAAATTTCTGAATTTTTTTACAATACATTATGAGTTCTATACTACTCTAGAAATGAAAGGAAATTAGAGTTTCAGGGCATTACTATCAAATTAAATTAGAGTGTAGACTTTATATTCTTTGAACCTATTTTTACAAAAATTGTAGTTTTGTGTCAAGAACTACTCTTTGAAGACTAACACAAAAAAGGGATTTCTATTTCTTTGTAATGATATAGTAATTAAAGATAAATGGACATATGAAACTGTAGTGATTTACTTCATGGATTTGTATGGAAATGTAGAGAAAACGAAATGTAGAATAAAATATGTTTACCTGTATCAGAGAAACAAGACATGCATGCACTGAATTATGGAGGTAGTTCTTCTCCAACTTTCAATTCTCCTTCTCCTAAATTTGCTTACTTTAAAAAAGAGACAACTAACATGTACACCTTTAACTATGTTAAGGTCCAGTTGTCTCTATTGGCAGTTATCATTACTGTAACGCAGATCAAATTGCTCTTAAAAAAATGGTGTTGTAGCGTCACATTTGAGTGACATTTTTAGTCTTCTATATTCCTTTTACTCTTATTAGACGATTATAATGTTTGCCGTCCTTGTTGTTGGACATAAGAGGTGTTATTTTAAGCCATGGTAGCACATTCCTGCTATGTATTAGTCTGCCATAAGTAAACAGGAAAGGATTTAGAACATTCGTTAGATAGTTTATCAATCATCCATGAACATTAGAATAGTCACTAATAACCAATAATATTACTTCATGCTATTGTTTACTATATTTTATATTAAATTCTAGAAGGAATAGCTTTATCTTGTATTGTAAACGAAAGTGTATATAATGAAGTCTATTTCTTCTACTTCAAGTTAAAGTGTAAGTGTTTCTTTAATAACTGACTTATTCATTGCTGCTGAAGTATTGTTCTATCTAAATGCATGTTTTTTTGTCTTGTGCCAGATTCGCTATTCACTAGCAGGCAGTTGGACACAAGACAAACTATTTCTACAACCACTGTTGAACAACTGTTAAAAATGACTCATATACTCATTGAATGATGTTTTTAATAGCAATTCATTAACCATCCAATAGATAATTATATACATACATCATAATACTAAAATATCTAAGTCTGTTTAAAGAGTGCTCAATGTCGTTTAGACAGAGCGGGTTAGACCAGAATTGAAGAACAAAAGGAGTAAGTCTTGTTTTTGTCCTTAAATTCTGGTACGTACATCATTATATATAGACAACAATATTTCAGTTAATCTAATTTTTGTTGGACACATTTATAAAATTCATTAAAGCAAAACACAACCAATTAAATTTTATTAACTAATGAGGTTAAATATGAATTGTTTAAGTATGCAGATTTAATGCCATAATTAATTTTGAAGATTCTTAACAATGCCTTGTTGGCTGTAATAGTAAACACATACACTAATCATCTCTCTCTGTAACAACAGCATCTGGGATCATTTTAAATTCAAACATAATGTAAAGCAAACAGGTGACTTTCATTTAGATGATTAACAATGTTTTTCTACTGTTTTCAAGTAGCACATCTGCTGAAATTATAAGTAAGTGTTTTTGTTGTGATATATGCCCTAGAAATCTTTCTCTTGTTCATTTAAAGTGGCGTTCATTTCTGCTAATTTTTTGATCATTATTTCTATATTTTAAACAATAATTCTATGGACAGATATTTCTTGATTGTATCATCAAACCATGGGATGTCTGATAATGTCGAAAAATGGGATATTTACCGTTCTTGCAGACACAACTGGTTTTGTTTGATGTTGTAACTGTTGCTTTTTTCTTTGTAAATCAGGAAAAATTCAGCTAAATAAGGAAACAATCCTCCAAAAAGATGACTCCAATCTTGTTATTTCTTCAACCTTTGAGAAAAACATTGCGCATGCGGTCAAAATCATACTAAAATGACTGCGCATGCATGCGTATCGTATCACTACTTATACGCTGCGAACTTCGGAAACGGCACTACATAATTTCGCTCGACAACCTTCAGTCTTCTACTTTGTAGTAATCCTGTTAGACGACTATAACGTTGATGTCCTTGTGGTTTGTGCATATGAGCTGTTATCATAAACTATGGTAAGTGCATTATACATTGTTTTATATGGTCTATATTACTATGTCTGTATGTCATAAGTAACAGATAAATATACTGAGAATATTCATCTTGCTTTGTTAGATAGTTTATGGATCATCCCATGAACATTAGAATATCCCCCCAATGACCAATAATATTACTGTATATTATTGTTTACTGTTCATATTACTAACATCCCCATTAACTAGTGAGCATCTGGACACAAGATGAACTAATTCCATGACCGTGGATTGCATAACCTATATTGAAAAAAATGACTCACATACTCACATACTGATGATTTTATTACCATAATTTATTTATTAACATATCTAATTATATTTGGTGTACGAGATTAAATCTTTTATTACTGAATTGACAGTCTGGTGACAAATAGAAATACGCTGTATACTTCATTTCTTAAGAGCTTTTCTCTATTATCATTGCCTTGTTGTTGAGTGGAGATTTTGCTGTGTCCGCTACGTACGAAATCTGATATGTGCAATAAGTAGTCTACTGCTTATTTTTATTCTAGTTATTGACAGGCTTATACAAACAATCTTAGAAAATATCAACCACTTCATTAATATTAAAACTTTTAAGAATAAGAGGAATCTGCGAAAGGGTTCACATACCTGAAAAATATATTTCTCTGCATAAACTACCTCATCTTACAGCCTAAGTACTATTATATACATGTATCCATCACTATGGGCATCTGCGACACAAGCACAAACAATTTTTTTTGCATAACCCATAAAATGAGTAGTATTATCAGTAGCTACTAGCTTATTTTCTTTCATAAAATATCCAATAGCTCAATATAACTTTTGTAAGAGATTTTTTTTTTACTGAATGGGCAGTTACTGATAAAATAGGAGTACAGTATACTTCAGTCTCCTGTCCTTTCCTCTATGTATCTATATAACCTTGCTGTTTAATGAAAGAACTTTGACTGTCCCAGAAATTTGATATGACATAATTTGTCTTGCTGCTTATCTTTTTTGCGAAACAGCTGTTTAGGTGTCAAAGGGGTTATGCAAAGAAAATCTTAGAAAATATCAATCACTTCATGAATATTTTCATAAGAACCTGTAGGGAAAAATGAATAAGAGAGGTCACGTTTCTGCGAAAGGTAAATACATACTGTTAAAAACTTATAGTCATTCGGTGCAAATATGAATTTATGTAGGTATTGTACACACAAGAATTACAAATCTGTAATGTGTACAGAATATCCTAAGTAAATGAAGTCTTTTTAATACTCAAGAAATCGTCAAAAATAATCAGACATATTGGGGTTTACTCAAATATAATACTCACCAACGTTTTTCTTTCTGGCATGTGCAGTGTGCCAGGACAGTAGTCCAAAGTTATATTCTTGGCCACACTGTATTACTATACACTTTTTCTTACACTCGCTTCAGAATTATACCATATATCCATAATGTTAAACCCTAAATTCACAGGGAAATGTTAAAGATCCGATCGTTGGAAATTAATGTAAATGCATTCAAATCGATTTTTTAAATTGATATATAATATCTTAGTTGTTATAGCTGCTAATATAAGCAAGTAAGTATTTGTTTAGCAGCTTCTACGTGTTGAGCTCTATTCAATGGAACCATAGGAAACAAATTACAAAGAGTTTTCCAACAAATTTCCGATGTTTTCATACCATGTATTTTAAATTTTTCAAAGTGATTGATTGTCAAGTGTTTAAAGATTGCTAAGTACATGCTTAGTTTTTTGCTTATAAATTATGATAAATGTAGTCTTGGATCACCAGACTTGGTTCTTAGTCAAGTAAATACAGAATTATTGTCATCTACCACCAATGCTCTGGAAGAGTATGACTACTATGATAAATTGTAGTCCACATCACTAGTGTTATCAACCCAGCAAAAATATAGTTACCATTCCAAACAGGTCAATCTGTGCTATCAAAAGGACCCTCTCTCTTCTTGGCACAAAGCAGTTTTTAGGGCAATAACCATGCACCCTAAGCCAAATACTTATCAAGGGAGGTGGTTAAAAAAAACCAATTTTCTTAAAGCTTATTTATACATCGCCTTGTTGTTGAGTGGAGATTAATATTTTGCTGTGTCCGTACGAAATCTATATGGCAATATGTAGTCTACTGCTTATCTTTATTTGCATAATTAATTGACAGTTATAAAAACAAATCTTAGAAAATATCAACCACTTCATTAATATTTCATAAGAAACTTTATAAGAATAGAGGAGTCATGCATCTGCGAAAGTACAAAAACTCTTAAAACTAATATTATTCTCTGCATAAAAATAGACTTTCTCATACTATTATTCTATATACATGCTTTTTTTCTGTAACCTTTGCTGGTTTAATGAAGAACTTGACTGTCCCACGAAATTTGATATGACTATAATTTGTCTGCTGCTTATCTTTTATTTGCAAACAGCTGTTAGGTTGTCAAAGGGGTTATGCAAAGAAATCTTAGAAAATATCACATCACTTCATGAATATTTTCATAAGAAGACCTGTATGAATAAGAGAGGTCACGTTTCTGCCAAAAGGTACATACATACTGTTAAAACTTATGGTCATTCTGTGGAAATATGAATTTATGTAGGTATTGTACACACAAGATTACAATCTGTAATGTGTACAGGATATCCTAAGTAATCAAGTCTTAAACAACTTATCGTCAATACTCCTAATCATACATGTTTTGGGATTGTTTACCAAATATAATACTTACCACTTTTTTTTCTTTCTGGCATGTGCAGTGTGCCAGACAGTAGTCCAAAATTTATTCTTGGCCACACTGTATTACTATACACTTGTTGTTTCTTCTACTCGCTTCAGAATTAGTACAATATATCCATAATGTTAATCCTAAATTCACAGGGAAAATGTTTAGATCCAACCATCGTTGGTAAATTTAATGTAAATGCTTTAAATCGATTTTTAAATTGATATATAATATCTTTAATTGTTATAGATGCTATATATGCAAGTAAGTATTTGTTTAGTAGCTCTCTTTGAGCTCTATTCAATGGAACAATAGGAAAAAATTACAAAGAGTTTCCAACAAATTTCCAATGTTTTCATACATGTATTTTGAAATTTTTCAATGTGATTGTGTCAACTGTTGTTAAAAAGATTGCTAAGACATGCTTAGTTTTATTTGCTTATAAATATGATAAATGGTAGTCCTTGGATCACCAGACTTGGTTCCTTAGTCCAGTAAATACAAGAATTATGTCATCTACACACCAATGCTCTGGGAAAGAGTATGACTACTATGATAAATTGTAGTCCACATCACTAGTGTTATCAACCAGCAAAAAAAAAATATAGTTACCATTCAAACAGGTCATCTGTGTCTATCAAAGGATCCTCTCTCTTCTTGGCATAAGCAGTTTTTTAGTGCACTAACCATGCACCCTAAAAAATACTATCAAAGCTGAGGATCCATCCCCTTCTGTTAATTTACTTTGTATTATGGCAATTTGCATATACCACAGCCCCCCACGCAAGCGTAAAGTGAAAGACAATCAAAGATCAGCGTATACGGCACCCAACACATATACAGGTTGAAATAAAATAAACTTAGAAATGTCCAAACACCTGATTCATTTTCTGCATATAGTATAACTCTTCATTTCTAATAACTTTAAGAATTTTTCAATTTTTTCTTATAACGTGATTTTCGGTTTCAGTACAAATCTGAGCACTGCCCGTAGTATATACGTTAATATTTGCACAATCCAGCTCGTTCTCCATTGGTATTCTTTGATAGGTACACTTGTTAAAGTGTGTTGTAATAACCAGACTAGTGGACTATCCTGGGACAAACATTTTGTGACGGGATCTTTTTTAAGGTCTGCTGACCAATTTTATCAATATTACCATCAACTTTTTTGAAACTAATGCTTAAACTCATGTAGTGAATTTAATGCCATCAATATGAACTCAACATGTTGATTTTGTCATTTTAAAGAAATGTCATTATGACTCAATACTTCTATAATTGCAGAAAATTTATCACTTACGCAGGCGTTCTTTTCTTTTGGGATCATCACACTTTATGTATACTTTCTCATCCGTTAGATTACCACTCAGAAGTTGTGGACAAACTCCTTCAACAACAGATGTATCTATACTAGCTATTAATAGATCTAATATGCCACCACTACGAAGCCCGAAGGCAGATATCCAATTTTTACTTCGTAATTTCATATTCTGCTTTGACGTTTTTCAAAATTTTTTTACAATTCCATTCTATTTTTTATCTTTCGATGGACTAATATTTTAAACACTAAATACCTATATCTCTACCCTAACAGGAAACATGTCGCTTCGGGGCTCCGTTCTAAGACAGCTCGTTGTGCTCGCGCTTCACTTCATTTGGCCATTGAAATTTGAATTAGAATGTCCGCCTACGCTTCCTACACAAAACAACTTGAACATACATGCTAATTGACCCATAAGATCCATTCTTCCATTAAAGATATTGTTTTAGCAAAGAAATTGCCATGAGTTAAACAACAGTCAACAGTAAATAATATAAGTAAATGGTGGAATGAACTTGCACTCCAGTCCTCAAACACTCTCTGTTTTTGAGGCAGTTCACTTTGTCCTTCTGCAATTTTTTTTCTTTTTCCCTCCCCATACCCATATTCTTTGGATAAATGCATTCATATATGCAAATTATTAAGTACCTTTAAATGCATTATTGAATTAAATTTCTTCATCAATTTACAAATTTTCTTTAAGGGGTTAATTGAATCTTTAATATCATTGTTTTTGTTTTTCTTAGTTTTGCCTTTAGAATGCAGAGTTTAATTGTATCTGCTTTGAAAAGCACAAATGTATTTATTTTGGAGTTACACTATTCTCTCCTCAAAATGAGCTATATGCAAATTTTTGGTAGATTTGTGTAGTCTACACCTATTTGTTTTACAAAAAAAAATATAATTTAGCAGTTAGTCTGTATAAATTTCTTTACAAAAAAAAACTGAACAACATTGTTGTCTTAGTTTACTATGAAAATCATCTATGTACTCTAAATCACATAAAACCTTGTGGAAAGTTTTCCTGAACTATTATTTTTAAGTTATAACTTTTTCCATTATTTTAGTTTTTCATGTAAAACATTGAATTAATGATAATACCCTATTATCTAAACACTGGTTTCTTTAAAAAGAATCTATTATAATAAATGTATCATAAGCATGAGTGTATCTTATATCAATGACTAAATAAAATAGATATATCACAATGCCATATTTATAATAGGTTTTTATTATATTTGTCATTGTTATTGTAAGTGTCCTAATTAAAGTTGATGGTTTTGTTTGTTTTTCTATAATAGGATGGATTGACAGCCCTTCAAGATATGCAAGTTATCATGTATACACAGTATTGTCAAAGTGTAGATTTGTTCGACCATGGAGCGATATCAACATTGTTATTGGGTAATTTCTTTCGATCATGAACTAAGTATGCTTTTAATGAAAATCTTTTAAGCTACATGTAAGAACTGTGGAAATATTAAACTATTAGTCATAGAAAGATATTATTACTCTAATGGTAGTGTATATATACTACAATTTCACTACATTAATCAATATAATGAAGTTATGTCATTTTATCTGTATATTGACTAACAATTCAATGTTGTCCCAGTTTGTTTAGTTTTTTATTTTTTTTCCATTCAAATTTAGTATGGGGTCTAATAACTTGTTGTCTTAATATGTCATTACAATAAATTAGAAAGTAATTATGATATAATGTAATATAATTTTATGTAAGCTTACTACTATGCTATTGTCATGTGGTTGCTTACTCTATTATTTTTGTTTCCACATTTGTGGTACTGTAAGAACTTCTTATCTTAATGTGTCTTTACAATTTAATAGTTTATTAGGGGTTAATACAAGTAAAATATTAATCTGTCCTTTCATTTAATGCACTGTTATCTTTTGTTTACTTTTATTTTTTTCCATTCAAATTTATTGGGGTCTAATAACTTGTTGTCTAATATAGTCAATGTTTACAATAAATTAGAAGTAAGTATGATATAATGTAATATAATTTATAAGCTTACTTACTATGCTATTGTCATGTTTGCTTCCTCTATTATTTTTGTTTTCCACAGTTGTGTGGTACTGGTAAGAACTTCTTATCTTAATGTGGTCTTTACAATTTAATAGTTAATTAGGTTAATACAGTAAAATTCTTTTAGAATCTTAAATTTCATTTAATGCACTGTTGTGTCTTTTGTTTACTTTATTTTTTCATTTCCATATTTTTTTATGCTCTAATGATTTGTGAACTCAATGTGTCCATTACCCAATCATTAGAAGTAAGTGTATAAAACATAATATAATTTTTTAAGTTGATCCAATTCATTATTGTTCCACATCTATTGTTTTCATTTCGAAATTGTTTATGGCTTGTCATCTGAATTTTCATTTACAATACATTAGTGGTAAGTCTTTAATAATGTAATATTTTCTAATTTCCTATTATTTTTGTTTGAAATTGTGTTGCCCGAAAGAACTTGTTATTTGAATATGCTCTTTACAATATATTGTGGGCTAAGTATTATATAATGTATTAAAATTTCAATTTTATTCAATTTACTGTTGTGATTTTTTTGACTCTGTTTTTTTTCCTCCATTTGTGGTGCTATAATAACTTGTCATTTGATTTTGGACCTTTACAACTTTACAGGAAGTAAGACAAAACATGTCATAATTTGCAAATTTATTCAATGGATTGTAGTCATTTTGTTTACTCTATTGTTTTTGTTTCCACAATTGTGATCTTGTAATGATTTGTCATCAGAATGTTTTATTTACAGTATAATAGTGAATGTATTATAATTTCTAATTTTACTCAATGTACTGGTGTTATTTTGTTTACTCCATTTTTTGTTTGTTTTCACATTGGTGGGTGCTATAATAACTTGTCATCTGATTAACAATATAATGGCAGGTAAGCGTGATCAATAACTATAATATAATTTTTTCAATGCACTGTTGTCATTTTTTGTTTACTCTTTTTTTTGTTTGCACATTTATTGTGTTGTAATAACTTGTCATCTGAATGTTCTCTGTTACAAATAATGGTTTGTAGGTGTCATATAATGTCATATAATTTTTGTTTTACTTCATGTAATGTTGTCACTTTGTTTATTCTGTTCTGTTTTTAATTTTTATAAAACTGTAGTTCTATAATTAGGTTGTAATGTTAATGCTTTCTTCACAATGTTTATGATGTTTTTATTGCCTGGCATTTTATGGCCTTATTATTGTATATATATAGGGATCTACACCAGTTTATGTTAGCTGTAAAGAATGGACACAAAGATATTGTGTTTATTTTAACCAACAAAGGAGCCAATCTAGAGCTTGTTAATTCAGTAAGTTTTTCATGTCATATTTTATATGACAAACTCTGTGTATCTGAAGATAAAATATAAGTCATTCTTTGTAAATTTCAGTCATCAGTTACAATACCTTTTATAAAAAAGGTTGAATTAGTTTTATAAGAATAGGGAAAATACGTTGAATACTGAAATCTGAACAGTATACAAACATTTTTTACAATATTAGAAAAAGTGTTAAATTGTAACAATTACATTATAATTAATTTCCTTATTATTGAACTCCAATAGATAAGATATCTTTATGACTATTATTTAATATTCAAATTCAACTGCTCATAAAATGTAGTAGACAAGACATTGTATGAAAGATGACTTATTTGGCTTCATATTTTTTTTTGAAAATAATAATAATAATGTTTAATGATTTTGTATTAAACATTTGACATAGGTAAATTTTGGACTAATATAATATGCATTGGTGGACAAATTAATACTTTGTATCATTACAATTCCAGCATATTATTCTGCTTTTGTATTGTTAACAAGTTTCATGTTAGCCTTGTTTGCTTTTTAATATGTAGTTTATAGATAAGACGACAGATTGAGCTACACAAATTTCAAGCTGGCTTTTTGTTTGATATGATATGTAGTTGATAGGTTGAAGTGACATATTGACATATACATTAATATTTTGTTAGATGTAAATTGTTCGATGATTTGCTTAAAAAGTATAGATTAAATTGGTATCTTAGATTTGCACAATTTGCTTCACAGCATCTTGACACTCAATGAATTAATGGTAATAACTGGTAAAGAACTTCCAAAATAAATTTTATAGGAATCAATTTAAAAAAAAGACAATGTATGAGTGTAGTATGTTATGTTATGACAAAATGGAATGATATAACACAAGATACTTTTACAAGATGTTTCTATAACAGGAAGGATGGGCAGCCCTTCATTACGCATGTTACGAAGGATATACTGATATTGTTGAAGTATTAGTCAACCATGGAGCAAATATCAATGTTTGTTGCTAAGGTAATTGCAATCATGATAATGAGTGTGTTTAGCCTATTTTTAAAGCTACATGTGTGAAAGATATTAACTTGACATAGCATAGATATGAATGGTACAAGACTAACATATATTTGTACTATAATATTGTCACATTAATGATTAGGTAGTAGTAGATCAAAGCATTAGATTTAAGTAAACATATATTATTTATAGTAAAGCATAGCAATATATAGCCTCATTTAATATAACCCTTATTTGTATGCAATAATAAATGGGTTATTGTGTTTTACTCTATATTTTTGGTTTCCAAACATATTGTGGTGCAATAATCTGTCATCTTAATGTTCCTATATAATAAAATAGAAAGTAAGTGATATATTCTAATATCATTTCTAAATTTACTCAATGGCATTGATGTCATCATGTATCTCTTTTTTTAAATTCCAAATTTTTTGAGTCTTTGTAAGAAATGCTTGTTCTTTTAATGTGCTACAAAAAATGTGTCACTAATTTATGATCACATACTACTGTGATGTGTCAAAGTATATAAATATAACATTACTGTACTGTAAATTGTTAAGAGTTTTTTTAGCATTAGAGTAGTTCATATGACTATACTTTGTAATGTTTTATTTGCTTGTAATGTTAATACTATACTCATGTAATGCAAACAAAAACAATGTTTAAATAAATAATGTTCAACTGTTACTATGTATTCTATTAGCTGGCATTAATGTAATTATTTATTATATGTTTAGGATGGATTTACTCCAGTCATATTAGCAGCAAAGAAGGGATTCAAAGATATTGTTATGATGTTAATCAAGAAAGAAGCTAATTTAGACCTTTTTGATACAGTAAGTCTTCATGTATACATGTATATCAACAACCATATATAACTGAAGATAAAGTGTTACTCATTTTTCCCTAAAAGACAGTCATCATTTACAATACTGTTACAATAATAGTTAAATTATTTATTTTAAGGATATGAAATCTAAATGAGTATCAGAATAGGAACAGAATAAAAAACATTTTATATCATTGGAAAAAAGTGAAAAAGTTTCTAGCATGTGTCCTAACCATTTTTGCTACCTATTGTCCACAAACAGAAGATAAAAATTTTCCTAAACATATTAATGTTCAATTCAGTGCTCACATATTACAATAGTCAAGGTTAATCATGATATGACATGATCTAGTATTTTCGTTCAAAACTAAATATTGATAATTTTTAATGAATTTTTTATTAAAATTTATGAAATGGTATTTTGGAATTACAAAATCACACATTATTGAGCTTTATTTGATGCTAAGTATTATTACAATACCAATATATTGTTGAATATTCCACTTGGTAGGTTTTTTTGTAATTTTAATAAGTTTCATGTTATAAGCTAGTCTTTTAATATGTAGACTGTAATTTTTATTATTGTAGTAGTATTGTGAATAATATAATAAAGAGTTGTGACAATAGTTAATAGTTAACATACATTAACTTTTACATTTTATGTTATTGTCAGGTTTTATTGTTTGTTTGCTCATAGTATAGACTTAAATTATAATAATTTTATGCTTGTGCATTATTTACCAGTCTCTTAGATTAGATTATATATACTGCTAATTTTCTTTTGAAAAGATGGAAATACCTGTACAAAGACTTCTTCAAAATAAAAACAATCATTAGTAATAGATGTTCAAAAAACTTACATGTATACAATGTATGATTGTAGTGTGTTAAATCATAACTATGTGAACATATATAACACAAGGTACTTTTATGATGTCTGTGTATGTTCCTACTGTTATTGTTGTATATTAGTGCTCCAATTTATAGTTGATAATTTTATTTGTTTATATAATAGAAAGGATGGGCAGCCCTTCATTATGCAAGTTATGAAGGACACACAGAGATTGTTGAAGTACTTGTCAACCATGGAGCTGATATCAATATTGTTACTGAGGTAATTAAAATTTTTTAGAATGATGTCACTTATTCTAATATATATCCTGAATGTGTAAAGAGATATCAATTAGACACCTCCCAATACAATATTAGAATAATGAATATGTACTACAAATTAATTATATCTTAACAATGAGGTAATTGTTGAACAAAGCATTAGGTGCTTTTCTTAGTATTATGTAAACATATTAAATAACATCTTTTTATAACATTAACATTGTAGCATACACTGTTGTAATTTGATTATTTTTGTCTTTCTGCTCAAATTTATATTGCTTTAATAATTTGTTCATCTGAATGTTTCCACTGCAATATAATAGAAAGTAAGTGTAATTTAAAGTTATATAATTTTAAATTTTATTAAAAATATTATTGTCATTGTGTTTACACTCCTTTTTGGTTTCCAAATTATGTTTCTGCAATGACTTGTCATGTAAATGTGATCTTTGCAATATAATAGTTTGTAAGTGTGATATAAAAATATAGTTTTATTTAATACATTATTGTCACTTTGTTTAATGCTATTATTTTCATTTCTATATTTTGTGCTCTAATATATTGTCATCTGTATGTGTCATTTATACATAATAGTTTACAAGTGTGATAAAATATAACTTCTAATCTTGTTTAAGGCATTGTTGCTATTTGTTTCCTCTATTATTTTCATTTACACCATTTGCGGTGCTATAATAACTTGTGATTTGAATGTGTACTGTTCAATATTATAGTGGGTAAGTGGGACAATAATGCAATATAATTTCTAATTTTATTTATTCATTGTTTTGTTTTTTTTGACTTAATTGTTTTTCATTTTCACATTTGTGGTGTTCAAATAATAATTGTCATATGAACATTCATTTATAATATAATAGATGAGAAGAAATTAAATAAAATAATTTTTTTTTCTGTTGTGGTATAATGTAATTTAATTTCAAATTTATTCTATCCATTATTGTCATTTGCTTGCTCTAATTTTTCCACATTTGTGGTGCTGTAATAAATTGTCATCTGAATTTTGTCTTTTACAATATAATAGTGGGTAAATGGGATATAATAGAATATAATATCTAATTTAATTCAACCTATTGTTGTCATTCTGTTTACTATATTTTTTTTCAACTATTGTCATGCTTTATTGCTTGTTATCTGAATGTGTTCTTGGCAATGTATGTAATAGACTGTAAGTGAAATATAATTCAATCTATTTTTATTATCATTCAAAGCATTGTCCTGATTATTTTCCTCTTTTGTTTTCATTTCTATATCTGTGATTATTTGCAACATCTAATATGAATGTGCTTTTTGTAACATAATAGATAGTAAGTATGTTTTAATGCAATATAATTTCTAACTTTATTCAATTTATTGTTGTCATTTTCTTTACTTTAATGTTTTCTTTTTCTGTTGATGCAATAACTTGTTTTCTGAATGTGTTCCTTACAATACAATAGCCAGTAAGTTTGTTATAATGTAATATAATTTGTAATATTTATTTAATACATTGTTGTTATCCTATTGTTTTCTTTCCAAATGTGTGGTGATATAACTATTTCTCATTTTATTTCATCTCTACAATATAATAGTCTGTAAGTGATCTAATAGAATTTCTTGTTTTATTCAATGCATTGTTTTCATTTACTTTATCCTATGTTTTGTTTCCACATTTGTGGTGATAAAATTACTTTGTAAATTCTTGTTGCAGTACATTAGTTTTTCATCTATGCTACTAAGAAATAAGTAATTTTTGTATGGGCATATACCACTCTAATGTGTTAAATTGTATTAATGACAAGTGTTTTTCTACATGTATGTGGTTGATGTGACTGATGCTTTGTAATGTTTATGTGTTTGTATATGACTACATATAATAATAATGTTACTATAGGTAATGTACAACTGTTATAATGTATTCTATTAATTGATATTAATGTAATTATTATTATATGTATAGGATGGATTTACCCCAGTCATATTAGCAGCAAAGAAGGGGGTTCAAAGATATTGTTATGATTTTAGTCAAGAAAGAACCTAATTTAAACCTTTTTGATGCAGTAAGTTTTTCATGTATACAAGTTATATCAACAGCCATATATAATTGGCATCATCAATTGCTATCTTGTTATAATAAAAGCTGAATTATTTATTTTTAAGACTGTTGAAGATAAATAAGTATCAGAATCGAATCAGAATACAATTTTTTTTATTATATTAGAAACAAGTGAAAATTTTAAACATGTGTCCTAACCATTTTTGATAATTATTGTCCACCAACAGATGATAAAAATAACAATTTTCCTAAATATAATTATTAATGTTCAATTCAAGTACTCACATATTACAATAGTGAAGGTCGGTCATGATATAAATCATATTCTTGTATTTTTGTTGAAAATAAAAATTGATAATTTTAAATGAATTTTTATTAAAATTCAACAAAATGGTATTTTGGAATTACAAAATCTCACATTATTGAGCTATTTGATGCTAAGTATTATTACAATACCAATATATTGTTGAATTCTACTTAGTATATAGTTTTTTTTTGTAATCTTTACAATTTTGTGTTATTAGCTAACTTTTAATATCTAGACTGTTAATAAGCTAAAGTTTGTCATATTAATATCAGAGGATAGTATTGGTTATCAAAGTAGTATTATAAATAATATAATAAAGGAGTTGTTGCAATAGTTGATAAGTAAAGTGGCATTAACTTTTGGATGTTATTTTATTGTCAGGTGTAGTCTGCTTGCTTATAGTATATACCTAAATGTTATAGTTTATACTTTTATGTCATATACTAGTCACTTAGATTATACTATATATACTCCTGACCTTTATTGAATAGATGGTAATACCTGTACAAAGACTTCTTCAAAAAAGAAACAATTATTAGTAATAGATGTTTCAAAAAACCTGCATGTATACAATTTATGATTGTAGTATGTTATATGATAACATTGTGGACATATATAACACAAGGTACTTTTATGATATCTGTGTATGTTCCTACTGTTATTGTTGTATATTAGTGCTCTAATTTATAGTTGATGATTTTTATGGTTTATATAATAGGAAGGATGGGCAGCCCTTCATTATGCAAGTTATGAAGGACAAACAGAGATTGTTGAAGTACTTGTCAACCATGGAGCTGATATCAATATTGTTACTAAGGTAATTAAAACTATGATTGTGTATTTTCATACAAAATGTATGTACTAAATCTGTGAAAAGATATCAACTAGACACTTCATAGATATAATAATAAACTTAGAATGATGAATATATACTACAAATTCATTATCTTAACAATGAGGTAGTAATAAACCTAAGCATTAGGTACTTTTCATATTTTAATAACCTTTAACGCTGTGGCATACACTGTTGTAGTTTGATTGTTTCATCTTTCTGCTCACATTTATGGTGCTTTAATAATTTGTCATCTGAATATGTCCTTTACAATGTAATAGAAGGAAAATGTGTTATAATTTGATATAATTTCTTATTTTATTCAATACATTCTTGTATTTTGTGATATTAAACTTGTGGTGTTATAATAGTTCTTATCTGAATCTGTTTTTTTTTGTTTCAACATTTTGGTCCTGCAATAACTTCTTTGTTAATGTTCCTTTACAATATAATAAGAAAGTAAGCGTTATATAATGGAGCATAATTTATACTTAATAAAGTCAACAAAATTTGGTTAAAATTAAGTCAAACGAAAAAAAAATAACAAAATGACAACAATACAAAAAATTTATAGCATATACATTTATAGCATATTACATCACACTAACTTCCTAGTATATTGTGAAAAAGATATTTAGATGAAAAGTTTCAATTTGAAAAATTGATAGAGTAAATGAAGCACCATTGTTCTTATTTTTTCACATATGTGTTGCTGTAATAACTTCTTATTTGAATGTGTCCATTTCAACATTATAGCATGTAAGTGTGATATAATTTCTAATTTAAATTGTTGTCACTTTGCTAACATTACTTTTATTTCTTTGTTTTTGTTGCTGTATAATTTCATGTGCTAATATCTTGTTTACAATATAATAAAAGGTAAGTGTGATATAATGTAATATAATTTCTACTTTTTCAATGAAATGTTGTTTTTTCATTTACTCTATTATTTTTAAACGTATGTTCAATAATAACTTTCATCTGAATATGTCCTTTACAAAAAAATAGATATAACATGTTATAAATACTAACATTATTTTTTTGTATTGTTGGAATATTGTTAACTTCATTTTTATTCCATGATTTTGTTGCTGTAATATCTTGTCATATAATGTGTCATAACAATATAATAGAAGGTTAGTGTGATATGATATAATGTAATTTCTAACGTTATTCAATGCATCATTTTAATTTCGCTGAATCTATTCTTCTTGTATCACATAAGTTTGATTTAATGTAATATAATTTCTAATTTTAATTCATGAATTGTTGTCATTTTGCTAACCTTTTTTTGTTTCAACATTTTTTTGTCCTGCAATAACTTTTTTTTACTGTGTCCTTTACAAAATATAATAGGAAGTAATTGTGATATAATATGTTATAAATTCTAACATTATTTTTGTATTCTTGTCAATTTGTTAACTTTATTTTTGTTTTCATGATTATGGTGCTGTAATAACTTTTCATAACAATGTGTTGCTACAATATAATAGGTGGTAAGTGTGATATAATATAATGTTTAATTTTAATTTTTTAAAATTCATCATTCTAATTTTGTTCACTTCATTTCTTTTGTTTTCACATAATTGTGATATTATATAGTGTAATTTCTAATTTTATTTCATGAAATGTTGTCATTTTGCTAACCTTTTTGTTTTAACATTTTTGTCCTGCAATAACGTTTTTAAATGTGTCCTTTACAATATAATAGAAAGTAAGTGTGATATAATATGTTACAAATTCTAACATTTTTTTTTGTATTCTTGTCAATTTGTTAACTTTATTTTTGTTTTCATGATTATGGTGCTGTAATAACTTTTCATAACAATGTATTGCACAATATAATAGGTGGTAAGTGTGATATAATATAATCTAATTCTAATTTTTTTAAATTCATCATTCTAATTATGTTCACTTAATTCCTTTTGTTTTCACATTATTGTGATATTATATTGGGTAATTTCTAATTTTATTTCATGAATTGTTGTCATTTTGCTAACCTTTTTTTGTTTCAACATTTTTTGTCCTGCAATAACTTTTTTTAATGTGTCCTTTACAATATAATAGGAATTAATTATGATATAACATGCTATAAATTCTAACATTATCTTTTGTATTCTAGTCAATTTGTTAACTTTATTTTTTTTTTTCATGATTATGGTGCTGTAATAACTTGTCATAAAAATGTGTTGCTACAATATAATAGTTGGTAAGTGTGATATAATATAATGTAATTCTAATTTTTTAAAATTCATCATTCTAATTATGTTCACTTAATTCTTTTTTTTCGTGTAATTGTGATATTATATAGTGTAATTTCATATTTTATTTCATGAACTGTTGTCATTTTGTTAACCTTTTTTTTGTTTCACCATTTTTTGTCCTGCAATAACTTTGTTAATGTGTCCTTTACAATATAATAGGAGGTAAGTGTGATATAATATGTTATAAATTCTAACATTATTTTTTGTATTCTTGTCAATTTGTTAACTTTATTTATTTTTTGTTTTCATGATTATGGTGCTGTAATAACTTGTCATAACAATGTGTTGCTACAATATAATAGTTGGTAAGTGTGATACAATATAATGTAATTCTTATTTTTAAATTCATCATTCTAATATTGTTCACTTAATTCCTTTTGTTTTCACATAATTGTGATATTATATTGGGTAATTTCTAATTTTATTTCATGAATTGTTGTCATTTTGCTAACCTTTTTTTGTTTCAACATTTTTTATCCTGCAATAATTTTTTTAAATGTGTCCTTTACAATATAATAGGAAGTAATTGTGATATAATATGTTATAAATTTTAACATTATTTTTGTATTCTTGTCAATTTGTTAACTTTATTTTTGTTTTCATGATTATGGTGCTGTAATAACTTTTCATAACAATGTGTTGCTACAATATAATAGTTGGTAAGTGTGATACAATATAATGTAATTCTAATTTTTTAAAATTCATCATTCTAATTTTGTTCATTTAATTACTTTTGTTTTTACATAATTGTGATATTAGATAATGTAATTTCTAATTTTATTTCATGAATTGTTGTCATTTTGCTAACCTTTTTGTGTCAACATTTTTTTATCCTTCAATAACTCTTTCTTAATGTGTGCTTTACAATATAATAGGACGCAATTGTGATATAATATGTTATAATTCTAACATTATCTTTTGTATTCTTGTCAATTTGTTAACTTTATTTTAATTCCATGATTATGGTGCTGTAATAACTTGTGATATAATTGTCTCTTTACTATATAAAAGAAGGTTAGTGTGATATGATATAATATAATTTCTAACTTTATTCAATGCATCATTCTAATTTCGCTAAATCTATTCTTTTTGTGTCACATAAGTTTGATTTAATGTAATATAATTTTTAATTTTAATTCATGAATTGTTGTCATTTTGATTATTTTGTTTTTTTCCACTTTAACATCTGTGGTGTTGTAATAACTTGTCATTTGAATGTGTCCTTTACAATATCATAGTCGGTAAGTGTGATATAATGTAATATCATTTCTGATTTATTCCATTTATTCTTGTCATGTTATTTTCTATATTATTTTTTTTCAAATATATGGTGCTATAATAACTTATCATATTAAATTTTCTTTTACAAATATAATGGAAGGTAAGAGTGATATAATTTCTAATTTTATCAAATGCATTATTGTGATTCTCTTAACTTCAATGTTTACTTTCCACATTTGTGGTGCTGTATTAACTTCTTATCTGAATGTTCCAAGATGGTAAGTGTGAAATAATTTAATTTATAATTTTTAATGCACTGTTGTCATTTTGTTTATTCTATTTTTTCTATGTTTGTTGTGTGGTATTAACTTGTCATCTAAATGTGTCTTTTGGAATATAATAGTCAGTAAGTGTGATGTAGTTTCTAATTTTATTCAATATATTCTTGTCATTTTATTTTTTATATTATTTTTGCTTCAAAATTTTGGTGCTATAATAATCCATATTAACTTTATTTTGTTTTCATGATTATGGTGCTGTAATAACTTGTCATAACAATGTGTTGCTACAATATGATAGTGGTAAGTGTGATATAATATAATGTAATTCTAATTTTTAAATTCATCATTTTAATATTGTTCACTTAATTCCTTTTGTTTTCACATAATTGTGATATTATATAGTATAATTTCTAATTTTATTTCATGAATTCTTGTCATTTTTGCTTTTTTGTTTGTTTCAACATTTTTGTCCTGCAATAACTTTTTTAAATATGACCTTTACAATATAATAGGAAGTAATTGTGATATAATATGTTATAAATTTTGACATTATTTTTGTATTCTTGTCAATTTGTTAACTTTATTTTTGTTTCATGATTATGGTGCTGTAATAACTTTTCATAACAATGTGTTGCTACAATATAATAGTTGGTAAGTGTGATACAATATAATGTAATTCTAATTTTTTAAAATTCATCATTCTAATTTTGTTCACTTAATTCCCTTTGTTTTCACATAATTGTGATATTATATAGTGTAATTTCTAATTTTATTTCATGAATTGTTGTCATTTTGCTAACCTTTTTTGTGTCAATATTTTTTATCCTGCAATAACTTTTTTAAATGTGTCCTTTACAATATAATAGGAAGTAATTGTGATATAATATGCTATAAATTTCAACATTATTTTTTGTATTCTTGTCAATTCGTTAACTTTATTTATTTTTTGTTTTCATGATATTATGGTGCTGTAATATCTTGTCATATAAATGTGTCCTTACAATATAATAGTGGGTAAGTGTGATATGACATAATATAATTCAATTATTTTAATGCATCATTCTAATATTTTTTCACTTAATTCCTTTTGTTTTCACATAATTGTGATATGATATAATGTAATTTCTAATTTTATTTCATGAATTGTTGTCATTTTGCTCAATTTTTTTACTTCAACATTTTTCTTCTGCAATAACGTCTTTGTTAATGTGTCCTTTATAATATAATGGAAGGTAAGTGTGATATAATGAAATATAGTTTTTACTTAATGTTTTTGCTTCATTTACTATAATAATTTTTCAAATGATAACTTTTGATTCTCTTATTGTCATTACTTTACTTTCAATATTTGTGGTGCTGTAATAACTTTTTATTTGAATGTTCCTAGAATGTAAGTGTGATATAATTTAATTTATAATTTTAATGCACTGTTGTTATTTTGTTTACTCTATTTTTCAACATTTGTTGTATGGTAATAACTTGTCATCTAAATGTGTCTAACAGACAGTAAGTGTGATGTAATTTCTAATTTTATTCAATATGTTTTTGTCATTTTTTAATATTATTTTTACTTCAAAATTTGTGGTGCTGTAATAATCCATATTATCTGAATGTGTTCTTGACAATATAATAGCCGGTAAGTTTAATATTATACAATGCATTTTTTATTTTTATTCAATACATTGCTTTGAAATTTATTACTCTTTTGTTATCATTTTTACATTTGTGATGCTATAATACATGTTATATGAATGTGCTCTTGACAATATAATAGCCGGTAAGTTTAATATAATACAATATATTTCTTTCAATATATTGTTCTGACTTTTATTAGTCTTTATTTTTTCCTAAATTTGTGATACTACACATCATGTCATATGAATATCTTTTTTGTAATATAATAGAGAGTAATGTAGTAGTGTCTTTAATTTTATTTAAGAAATTATCTTTTGTTTAATCTATTGTTTTTGTTTCTAAATATATGGTGCTGCAACAACTTCTCATCTGAACTTGTCCTCTGCAAATATATATGTATGATATATCGTGATACAATTTTCAATTTGATACAATGCTTTATTGTGACTTTGTTAACAACATTGCTTTACTTTCCACAATTCTGGTGCTGTAATACCTTGTCATTTTAATGTTATTAAATAGTAAGTGCAATATAATGTAATATAATATCTAATTTTTTTCAATGCATAGTTAGTTATTTGTTTATTCTATTTTTTCATTGTTTGTTGTGTGGTAATAACTTGTCATGTAAATGCATCCTTTGGAATATGATAAATAGTATTGTGATGTAATTTCTAATTTTAATCAATGCATTGTCATCATTCGGTTTACCGTATTTTTTTGTTTTAATTTTTGTAGTGCTATAATGCTTTTATCTAAATGTGTTCTTGATAATATAGCATAAGGTAAGTGAAATATTATGTAATACATTATTTATTATTTCTTCTCAATTCATTCACTTTTTTGTTAATGTGTCCTTTACAATATAATATTTTATTTAATGAATTGTTGTTATTTTGCTAACCTTTTTGTGTTTCAACATTTTTTGTCCTGCAATAACTTCTTTGTTAATGTGTCCTTTACAATATAATAGGAATTAATTATGATATAACATGTTATAAATTCTAACATTATCTTTTGTATTGTAGTCAATTTGTTAACTTATTTTTGTTTTCATGATTATGGTGCTGTAATAACTTGTCATAAAAATGTGTTGCTACAATATAATAGTCAGTAAGTGTGATAATATAATATAATTCTAATATTTTTTAATTCATCATTCTAATTTTGTTCACTTAATTTCTTTTGTTTTCACATAATTGTGATATTATATAGTGTAGTTTCTAATTTTATTTCATGAACTGTTGTCATTTTGCTAACCTTTTTTTGTTTCACCATTCTTTGTCCTGCAATAACTTTGTTAATGTGTCCTTTACAATATAATAGGAGGTAAGTGTGATATAATATGTTATAAATTCTAACATTATTTTTTGTATTCTTGTCAATTTGTTAACATTATTTATTTTTGTTTTCATGATTATGGTGCTGTAATAACTTTTCATAACAATGTGTTGCTACAATATAATAGTTGGTAAGTGTGATATAATATAATGTAATTCTAATTTTTTAAAATTCATCATTCTAATTTTGTTCACTTAATTTCTTTTGTTTTCACATAATTGTGATATTATATAGTGTAGTTTCTAATTTTATTTCATGAATTTTTGTCATTTTGCTAACTTTTTTTTGTTTCACCATTTTTTGTCCTGCAATAACTTTGTTAATGTGTCCTTTACAATATAATAGGAGGTAGGTGTGATATAATATGTTATAAATTCTAACATTATTTTTTGTATTCTTGTCAATTTGTTAACATTATTTATTTTTGTTTTCATGATTATGGTGCTGTAATAACTTTTCATAACAATGTGTTGCTACAATATAATAGTTGGTAAGTGTGATATAATATAATGTAATTCTAATTTTTTAAAATTCATCATTCTAATTTTGTTCACTTAATTTCTTTTGTTTTCACATAATTGTGATATTATATAGTGTAATTTCTAATTTTATTTCATGAATTTTTGTCATTTTGCTAACTTTTTTTTGTTTCACCATTTTTTGTCCTGCAATAACTTTGTTAATGTGTCCTTTACAATATAATAGGAGATAGGTGTGATATAATATGTTATAAATTCTAACATTATTTTTTGTATTCTTGTCAATTTGTTAACATTATTTATTTTTGTTTTCATGATTATGGTGCTGTAATAACTTGTCATAACAATGTGTTGCTACAATATAATAGTTGGTAAGTGTGATATAATATAATGTAATTCTAAATTTTTTAAATTCATCATTCTAATTTTGTTCACTTAATTCCTTTTGTTTTCACATAATTGTGATATTATATAGTGTAGTTTCTAATTTTATTTCATGAATTGTTGTCATTTTGCTAACCTTTTTTTTTCACCATTTTTTGTCCTGCAATAACTTTTTTAATGTGTCCTTTACAATATAATAGGAGGTAAGTGTGATATAATATGCTATAAATTCTAACATTATTTTTTGTATTCTTGTCAATTTGTTAACATTATTTATTTTTGTTTTCATGATTATGGTGCTATAATAACTTGTCATAACAATGTGTTGCTACAATATAATAGTCAGTAAGTGTGATATATATAATGTAATTCTAATATTTTTTAATTCATCATTCTAATTTTGTTCACTTAATTCCTTTTGTTTTACCATAATTGTGATATTATAGTGTAATTTCTAATTTTATTTCATGAATTGTTGTCATTTTGCTAACCTTTTTTTTTCACCATTTTTTTCCTGCAATAACTTTTTTAATGTGTCGTTTACAATATAATAGGATGTAAGTGTGATATAATATGTTATAAATTCTAACATTATTTTTTGTATTCTTGTCAATTTGTTAACATTATTTATTTTTGTTTTCATGATTATGGTGCTGTAATAACTTTTCATAACAATGTGTTGCTACAATATAATAGTTGGTAAGTGTGATACAATATAATGTAATTCTAATTTTTAAATTCATCATTTTAATATTGTTCACTTAATTCCTTTTGTTTTCACATAATTGTGATATTATATAGTGTAATTTCTAATTTTATTTCATGAATTGTTGTCATTTTGCTAACCTTTTTTTTTTCACCATTTTTTGTCCTGCAATAACTTTTTTAATGTGTCCTTTACAATATAATAGGAGGTAAGTGTGATATAATATGCTATAAATTCTAACATTATCTTTTGTATTCTTGTCAATTTGTTAACATTATTTATTTTTGTTTTCATGATTATGGTGCTGTAATAACTTTTCATAACAATGTGTTGCTACAATATAATAGTTGGTAAGTGTGATATAATATAATGTAATTCTAATATTTTTAAATTCATCATTCTAATTTTGTTCACTTAATTCCTTTTGTTTTACCATAATTGTGATATTATAGTGTAATTTCTAATTTTATTTCATGAATTGTTGTCATTTTGCTAACCTTTTTTTGTTTCACCATTTTTTTCCTGCAATAACTTTTTTAATGTGTCGTTTACAATATAATAGGATGTAAGTGTGATATAATATGTTATAAATTCTAACATTATTTTTTGTATTCTTGTCAATTTGTTAACATTATTTATTTTTGTTTTCATGATTATGGTGCTGTAATAACTTTTCATAACAATGTGTTGCTACAATATAATAGTTGGTAAGTGTGATACAATATAATGTAATTCTAATTTTTTAAATTCATATTTTAATATTGTTCACTTAATTCCTTTTGTTTTCACATAATTGTGATATTATATAGTGTAATTTCTACTTTTATTTCATGTATTGTTGTCATTTTGCTAACCTTTATTTTTTTCAACATTTTTTGTCCTGCAATAACTTTTTTTAATGTGTTCTTTACAATATAATAGGAATTAATTATGATATAACATGTTATAAATTCTAACATTATCTTTTGTATTCTAGTCAATTTGTTAACTTTATTTTTGTTTTCATGATTATGGTGCTGTAATAACTTGTCATAACAATGTGTTGCTACAATGTAATAGTTGGTAAGTGTGATATAATATAATGTAATTCTAATTTTCTTAAATTCATCATTCTACTTTTGTTCACTTAATTCCTTTTGTTTTCACATAATTGTGATATTATATAGTGTAATTTCTAATTGTATTTCATTAATTGTTGACATTTTTGTAACCTTTTTTGTTTCAACATTTTTTGTCCTTCAATAACTTTTTTAATGTGTCCTTTACAGTATAATAGGAAGTAATTGTGATATAATATGTTATAAATTTTAACATTATTTTTTGTATTCTTGTCAATTTGTTAACTTTATTTTTGTTTTCATGATTATGGTGCTGTAATAACTTGTATATCATAACAATGTGTTGCTACAATGTAATAGTCAGTAAGTGTGATATGATATAATGTAATTTCTAACTTTATTCAATGCATCATTCTAATTTCGCTAAATCTATTCTTTTTGTGTCACATAAGTTTGATTTAATGTAATATAATTTCTAATTTTAATTCATGAATTGTTTTCATTTATATTATTTTGTTTTTTCTACTTTAACATCTGTGGTGTTGTAATAACTTGTCATTTGAATGTGTCCTTTACAATATCATAGTCGGTAAGTGTGATATAATGTAATATCATTTCTGATTTATTCTATTTATTCTTGTCATGTTATTTTCTATATTATTTTTTTTCAAATATATGGTGCTATAATAACTTATCATATTAAATTTTTCTTTTACAAATATAATGGAAGGTAAGAGTGATATAATTTCTAATTTTATCAAATGCATTATTGTGATTCTCTTAACTTCAATGTTTACTTTCCACATTTGTGGTGCTGTATTAACTTCTTGTCTGAATGTTCCTAGATTGTAAGTGTGAAATAATTTAATTTATAATTTTTAATGCACTGTTGTTATTTTGTTTACTCTATTTTTTCTATGTTTGTTGTGTGGTAATAACTTGTCATCTAAATGTGTCTTTTGGAATATAATAGTCAGTAAGTGTGATGTAATTTCTAATTTTATTCAATATATTCTTGTCATTATTTTTTAAATATTATTTTTGCTTCAAAATTTTGGTGCTATAATAATCCATGAATGTGTTCTTGACAATATAATAGCCGGTAAGTTTAATATAATACAATGCATTTTCTCAACACATCTTTTTTTTTTGATTAACACATTGCTTATCAGTTTGTTTAATCTATTGTTTTTATACATTTTCTATTGTTGTCATTTTGTCTGACTTAAACTTTTTTTGTTTCAACATTTTGTCCTGCAATAACTTCTTTGTTAATGTGTCCTTTATAATATAATAGGAAGTAAGTGTGATTTTATAATAATGAAATATAGTTTTTACTTAATGTGAATTTGTCCTCTGCAAATATAATGTATTCTTATTTCACAATACTCTATAATTTAAATAGTAAGTAATAATTAATTTAATCAAATGATAATGTTGTGATTATCTTAATGTCATTACTTTACTTTCAATATTTGTGGTGCTTTTGGTTTATAATAACTTTTTATCTTAATGTTCTTAGATAGTGAAATTTTGATATACTAGAATTTACTTTTAAATTTTAATGCACTGTTGTTATTTTGCTTACGTCTACTTTTTTCTATGTTTGTGGTGTGGTAATAACTTGTCATCTAAATGTGTCCTTTGGAATACAATAGTCAGTAAGTGTCATTATGTAATTTCTAATTTTATTCAATACGTTCTTGTCATTTTGTTTTTATATTATTTTGCTTCAAAATTTGTGGTGCTATAATAAATCATATTATTTGAATGTGTTCTTGACAATATAATAGCATGTAAGTTTAATATAATAAATGTATTTTCTATTTTTATTCAATACATTGCTTTAAAATTTATTACTCTTTTGTAATCATTTCTACATTTGTGATACTATAATACATATTATCTGAATGTGTTCTTGACAATATAATAGCTGGTGAGTTTAATATATACACTGAATACATTTTTTATTCAATACAATGCTCTGACATTTATTACTCTTTGTGATCATTTTTACATTTGTGATGCTATGTATGCATGTCATATGAATCTGAAGATATTGTTGTCATTTTGTTTACTCTATGGATATTTGTTTCCAAATATATGGTGTTGCTATAACTTGTAATTCAAATTTGTCCTTTACAAATATATAAAGAGGTACATTTGATATAATTTCTTATCTGATTAAATGGGTTATTGTGATTTTGTTAACTTCATTGCTTTACTATTTACATTAGTTGTTGTTTAATACTTAATATCTGAATAATGTGTTCTTAACAATATAATAGCTGATAAGTGTAATTTAACACATTACATTTTCTATGTTTATTCAGTATTTCTTTTTGACATTTATAACTTTTTTGTTTTTTATTTTCTACATTTTTTGATGCAACATATCATATGAATATGTCCTTTGTAATGTAATAAAGAGTATTTGAGTTACAATGTATTATAATTTTTAATTTTATTCAAGACATTGTTGTTATTTTGTTTACTCTATTGTTTTTCTTTCCAAATTTATGGTGATGTAATTAATTATCTTCTGAATGTTTTCATTACTAAATGATAGCATGTAAGTGTGTTAAAATATGATTTTTTTTAATCTTATTCAGTGCATTGTTTTCTGTTTATTTTGTTGATTGTTTTGTTTACACATTTTGTTATTTAACTACCTTTCATTTCAATGCATTCTTTACAATATTTTAGCCTGTATGTATGATATAATGTATCAAAACTTGTAATTTTATTTATAGCATTGTTGTTATTGTTCACACTTTTGTGTACATATCAGCAAGTATAATACTATACTATCTTGTTATCTAAATTTGTCCTATATAATATAATAACTAGAAAGAATGTTACAGTGATGACTACAGTGATGTGTCCAATTTATATTTATAATTTTTGGCCGATAATTGTGCAAAAATGTGTCTATTGTGATGTTGTGACTATGAATATTGTGTACTTTTTTTAACATGAGAGCTGTGGATGTAACTGATATTTTGTAGTTTTGCATGAGTTTGCAATTTTACTACTGTACTTATATAATACATATAAAATAACGTTACTGTAGATATTGTACAAATGTTACGATGTAATTTATTGTCTCACATTAATGTGGTTATTATTTTATATTTAGGAGGGATCTACTCCAGTCATGTTAGCAGCAGAGAAAGGATACAAAGATGTTGTTTTGATTCTAACTAAAAATGGAGCTAATCTTGATGTTGTTAACGAAGTAAGTGTTCAACTACATATGTTGTAACAAACTTGTATAATTAAGATAAAACGTACTCCTTTTTCTCTAAACAACTGTCATCATTTACAATATGAAGATTGAATTAATTTTTTAAGAATGTAGAAAGTAAGCAAATACTAAAATCGGAACAGTATCCAAAAAAATTTTGCTAACATCAGAAAAAATTATCAATAATTATTTCGAGTGTTAACGCAATATTGTCAAAAATGAACGATGTTTTTTTTGGAAAATAAATATTAATAATTTTTAATAGTTTTGTATGAAAAGTTGAAAGAAGAGGTAGTTTGGATTTATAAAATAATACATTATTGAATATTTCAATGCTCAATGCGATTACAGTATTAGTATATTGTTAAGCTTTATTTCATGTTAAAAGCCCGCCTTTTTTAATTTTAATAAGTATACTGTTAATGAGCTATACTTTTGTAATTTGACAGACAGTGTTGGTAATTGTAGTAGATGTATGAATAATATAATAAGTGAGTCATGACAAAAGATGATAGGCAAAGTGACATAATTAGCTACATGTTTGTCAACCAACATTTTAATAATTTTGTATTTGTGTGTTTCTACTTGTCGTACACTGCATGTACTTAAAGTATCTTGAATTTCAACAAATCAATCCATTCTTTTTCAAAAAATAAAATTTATTAGTAAAAATGTGTACTAATGACTTACATTTAGACAATATAAACTGTATTGTGATATATAATGACAAAACAGAGAGAGATTACCCAAAGTATTTTTATAAGGTTTATGTATGTTTGTACTATCAATGTTATGTGTTAGAGGTCTAGTTTTATGATGATTGTTTGTTATCTATATAATAGAATGGATGGGCAGCCCTTCATTATGCAAGTTATCATGGATGTAAAGACGTTGTTGAAGTATTTATCAACCATGGTGCTGATATCAATGTTGTTGTTAAGGTAGTTAAGATCATGAGAATGATGTCATTACTATAATCTATAAGGTGCACATGTTAACAAAATAATAACTTATATTATCTAATTATAAGATATATTGTTATAAAAATTACTAATTTTTATAGTAAACTACATATATAATGTATTGTTATATATTTTTTAAACTATATTCTTTTTCTTTCCACATATAACATCTTATATAAAATGCATCCTTTACAATATTATTGCAGGTAAGTGTGATATAATGTAATATGCATTCTTATCTATTTAAATACTCTATTATTTTTTTGAAATATATGTGCTCTAATAACTTGTTATCTGAATGTGTCCTTTTACATATAATATCAGATTGGTGTGATATAATGTAATATAATTTAATATTTTATTGCATAAACTATTATCATACTGGTAACTTCCTTTGTTTTGGTTTAACATTTATGATGTTGAAACAACCTGTCATCTACATGGGTCCTTTATAATATAATAGAAGGTAAGCGTGATATAATGTAATATACTTTCTAATTTATTTAATGCATTGTTGTTTTCTTATTTACTCTGTTATTTTTTGAAATATATGTGCTCTAATAACTTGTTATCTGAATGTGTCCTTTTACGTAAAATAGCAGATTAGTGTGATATGATGTGATATAATTTCTAACTTTTGTTTATGCATTTTTTAAAATTTATTGTTATTGTTTTACTATTTTATGCCGTAATAACTTGTCATCTAAATGTTTCCTTTACAATATAATAGGAGGTAAGTGTGATATAATGTTATAAAATAACTTACTAACTTGTTTGATCATATTTTATTATTATATTTTGTGAACTTAAAATGTTATACATTAATACAGTTATTTTTATAAATTTAAAAGGGATACACTCCAGTCATGTTAGCAGCACAGTTTGGACACAAAGATGTTATTTTCCTTTTAACTAAGAAAGGAGCTAAACTAGACCTTGTTAATGCAGTAAGTGCTATATTCCTAATGCAGTTATATATTTTAATGCAGTTTATATGTTATATAACTGGAGATGTAATGTAACACCTTTTTCCCTAAAAGACACTTATCAACTATAATTCCATTATACCAAACTTTGAATTTTTTTCAGAATATAGAAAGAAAGGGAATAGTAGAATTTGAACAAGATAAAAATGTTTTTTTTT
This sequence comes from Gigantopelta aegis, assembly GCF_016097555.1. Classification (NCBI taxonomy): domain Eukaryota; kingdom Metazoa; phylum Mollusca; class Gastropoda; order Neomphalida; family Peltospiridae; genus Gigantopelta; species Gigantopelta aegis. The sequence continues at coordinate 49,141 of NW_024532806.1, forward strand.
AATAATAGAAAGAAGAGTAAATTTTATAATACGAGACTTAACTAATTTTCTACTTTTTGAGCAATAATAGATAATAAAAATGAAAATATATTTGTGTAACTGAACTGCATTTGGTGTAATATTGATAATTTCCTTGGGAGTAGCAAAACAGCATAGAATATTTACTAGGCCAACAAAAACCATATAAAATATCTAATGCTATAAAGTGTCTTGTCTGTTACTTCTAAGAGACAAGGTAGGATGGCAAACTTAGACTCAGATTTCATTTCTAAGAACCGATTCCCTCTCGACAAAAAAGATTAACACTTCAATGTTAATCTAAGTCATTTTTACATTGAACTTAAGGCCAGATATATGATATAGCTCCATTGCATAAATGGAGTCATCGTAGTAATTGTAGAGCGCTAACATTTATGTTATCAACAGCTATTGATTCCTTTTGAAGGAGTGACTTCTCACAACAAGACAAATCTTTAGTGTGTTTTTATCATCTATTAAACTGAATAAATCATAATAGGAGCAAGTAGAGAAAAAAAGCTTAAATTGAAAACATTAAAAGCTAAAAATGCATAAGATGATGATATCACTGTTTTACCAGGCAACTCTTTATATGAGCAATGTAATTAGCCTCAATGACGCTGCCATTTTTTACCATAGACAAACGGGATTTATTGTAATACCCTCATTAAATGTTCATAATTCTTAATAACAATCTCAACGAACTATTTGCTTAAACATTTTGAGTGCTTTCTATATGAAACAGTAATTTTAGCAGCAATTTTTAGTCATCTTTAAGATGTACATTGTTTTTGATAATGTTTGGCAATACCACAACTATGTATTTTTACTTTAAGTGTGTGTATGAAGTAGTTGTAATCATATCCCCAGACTACTGAACTTCCAAGAAGAAAGGCATGAGATTGCAGTAGTTCTTAAACCTTTGGGATTATGAGTTTGATAGCCTATCTTTAGTGCACAGTATTTTTGTAATTGTATTCAGACTACTTTCCTGCTTCTTCTTGTAAGGTGATTTTGTTTATAGACCCTTTGCTTGCTAACTTGTACCTAAGTTTGTGACTTTTAGCATAGGACTATTGAGCACTGTAGAGTCCAGTAGGTTATATACAAAAATATCATACCAAAGTGTAAAGATATAACGCAAACATGCTTATATGGAGGCTGTGTTTGTTTATGTACTGTTACTTTTGTGTGTTAGTAGTGTAGTTTTGTTGATAGTTTTTTATAGATGTTTTAATTATATAAGACTATTGTACATGACTTTAAGAAGTATCTATGAGACAGTATAAACCCTAACCATTCTTCTTAAGATTTTTGATAAGCATACTACAGCATAGCATATATGTAGTCAAGCAAGAAATGACAAAAATAAATTAATTGACCCTAGATATAAATAAATCCCACGCTAAATCATTTAACCTTGTACATTGTAAATTGTTAATTAAGTGTAAAATAATATTGTTAAAAGACTAATAGTTTGGATAGTTTGGGGCCCCTTCATTATGCAAGTTATAATGGACATACAGAAATTGTTGAAGTATTTGTCAACTATGGAGCTGATATCAACATTGTTACAACGGTAATTTAAGTCATGAGAATAAATATTATTTTACTGTATTCTTTAAGCTACATGTGTAAACAGATTTTTTTTACTAGACAAAGCCTTAGATATTATAATAATATTACAAGGTTAATAATGCATATGTATTACAATTTCACTAGTATTAGCCGAAAACTCTAGCTCTTCTTAAGAATTATATAAACATAGTAAAGCATAGCATATACATATATATCCTAACATCATTGTGTAACTTAACTCCGTGTTTAGTTTATTATTCTTTGTTTCCAAATTTATGTTGCTGTAATAACTTGTCATCTGAATGTGTCTATTACAATATATTAGAAAGTAAGTGTGTTATAGTGTAATAATTTTTATTCAATGTGTTGTTGTCATTTTGTTTACTATATTGTATTCATTTTTTACAATTATGGTGCTGTAATAACTTATCATCTGAATGTTTTTTTTCAATATGATAGGAGTAAATGTGATATACTATTGATAATGTATATGTGTATTTAATGCAATGTTGTATTTTTTTACTTTATGATTCCTGTTTCAATGTTTATGGTGCTATATTTCTTGCCATCTGAATAATATTGGTAAGTGGGACATAATGTATGATAATTCTTGAGGAAGAGAGACCTAGTGTTTGGGTAGATTTGAATTATTCATATTGAATTTTCAATTTTCACAAAACAAAAAGATAAATAATCGCCAAACGTTTCGACAGTTTATACAACTGTCATCTTCAGTGGTTTAAATATTATGAATAATGTGCAAAAATCCTCCCACATCAAAAACTCCAGCAATTTCGCCAACTTCATTAACCAACACCTAGGGGATGAATTCTAGTATCATTTGATGTAATCTCACTCTTCACAAAAGTTCCAACTGAATTGGCTATCCAAGTCACAAAGGAACGATTACAACATGACCACACCCTAGATGATAGAACTGCTCTGACCATCGATGACATCATAAGACTTCTTGAGTTCTGCCTTCAAGCCACATATTTTCTCATTCAGAGGCAAGTATTATCAGCAAATATTTGGAACAGCTATGGGTTCCCCGTCTCTGTGACTGTAGCAGACATAGTGATGGAGTACATAGAACAACAAGCCCTAGCCTCCTTCCCGCACCCTCCGACATTCTGGAAGAGATATGTGGGCAACACCTGTGTGGCTATGTTACCCTCTATGGTGGACAGCTTTCATAACACCTAAACACCATAGAGCCGTCAATTCAGTTCACTGTGGAGACTGAAAGCAATGGGCAATTTAGCCTTCCTAGATATTAATATATCTAGACACAGTGATGGTTCTCTATCCACATCTGTATATCGCAAGAAAACCCACAACGGATCAATACCTACAATTCTCTTCACATCACCCTCTATCTCATAAACAGTCTGTTGGTTGTACTCTGTTCTCTAGAGCCTCTATACATTCATCCTCACTTGTACAATGTGTAGAAGAGGAATCTCACATCTATGAAGCTCTAGAAAAGAACGGATATCCAAAAACTTCATCAGGAGGATGTCAGAACAAAATAACATCTAAAAACAAAGACCTCAACTGTCTATCTCCAAAAAAATCTCAACCAAGGACAACACAACCAGAGTCACCATACCATACATACAAGGCCAGTCAGAAGCCATTAAAAGGATACTATCCCCCCTTGGCATACAAACAGTCTTTAGGCACTGACCACCCTAAGAAAAGTACTATCAAAACCTAAAGACAAAATACCTACCTCGTCGAAATCAGGTGTGGTATATGAGATATCCTGCCAAGAATGCAACGCAACGTATATTGGACAGACTGGCAGAACCTAACACAACGTTTGAAAGAACACCAGAGAGCAGTTAAAAAGCTGGACACTTCCTCTAGTGCCATGGCAGAACATGCCTGTCAGACTGGTCACAAGATCAATTGGGAAATCCATCCATCCTGGCTCACCACCCCTACCTCTGGCAGAGAATTATCCTCGAATCCTGGCACATCAACAACAAACGCCCCTCCATCAATCGAGAGAAGGGTCCATTGTCCAGTACTTACCTGTTACTGCAGACTAATCTCACGCTCTGCAGACCACCCACGCAACGCGTGCAGGAATCCAAGACTTGTGACGTCACCATTCAGCTTTAGTCTAAAAAAGACTGATTTTTAGCACATTTATTCATAATATTTAAGCCACTGAAGATGACAGTTGTATAACTGTCGAAACGTTTGGCGTATTTATTATCTTTTGTTTGGCGAAAATAAAAAAATCAATATGAATATATAATAATTCTTCTGACAATATTAAATGAAGTTTACCATTTGTATGTGCAATTGTCGGGTGGGGTCAATTACATGAAATGATTACGATTACAATTACAATTACACAGTGTTATGCAAGGTGATTACAATTATGACTATAGGGAAAAGCATGATTTCGATTATGATTATGATTACATACCATGATGTGATTATGATTACGATTACATTCTCTCATGCAGATCACAGTCTAGCAATGACAGTATATATAGGCTGTCATGGAGTCATGACCTCCATATATTTATTTGTTTATGAGTGTTGCCTGTCTTGATGGCATTGTTGTTACAGTTAGAGTTGTTGAGAGTAGTTTGATACTTTGCTTGACTATATACAGTGTTGTCTAGGTTTGTAATGTAGATAATTTACAAATGTTACAACATATTCTATTGGTTTATATTATGACATGTTTTATATTATACTTAGAAAGGATCTACTGCAGTCTTGTTAGCAGCAGAAGAATGGAAACAAAGATATTGTTTCTATTTTTATCACAGAAAGGAGCCGATCTAAATATTGTTAATGCAGTAAGTGGTAATGTATATAATAATATTGTTAGATGACAATACTATAAAAAAATGAAAATGAATGCAGCTCCATCAATACAATATTGTTACAATATAGATTGATTTATGTTTCTAAGAATGTAGCAAATAAGTGTTAATCAGAAGCAGCAAGAGGATAAAGAGTATTTTATAATGTTACAAAAAGATTGTGATTTTGCAATATGTGCATTTTAGCAACATTCGTACTCTTTGTTATTTGTCACCTGCAAATGACATAGAGATCACTTTGTTCGTAAATATTAATATGCATATCACAACTTTTATTAACTTTGGAATTGTCAATTCAAGTGCTACACAAATACCATAGTTGTGAGAAATTAATGACCTTTTATGAAAACTGTTTGAAAATATAAGTGGCATGTAAAGTGCCTTTTATAAGGACTACTTCATATTGACTTCCAATATGACATATTTTTGTGGTTGTGGTATTCATTAGAATATGACTGTATCTTCTTGTTAGAAAGTAGTTTTTATGTCGTTGTTGATAGTGTCAGGTTAATTAATACTGACTGTTTTTCTCTTTTATTGATATCCTACATTTCTAGTTTCTTATTTCCTTGCATCTTGTTATTGTGACATAGTAGCCACACAGTAGAATTACAACTATATCTATTCATTTTTAAAGCTCCACTACTGCTATATTGACGTGTTTTACTGTTATAACAACAATAACTTGTAGACACTCAATTAAAAGTCTATTACATATATGTGTGAGACATCTTGTTACATACATGCATCCATCCATCCATACATACACACACATGCATAACATATGTACATAAATTCATACATACATGCATAAATGTGTATATATATATATATATATATATATATATATATATATATATATATATATATTTGGATGAAACTAATTAAGTCATACATAAAAAGATGTTGATTATGTTTTGACCATGTGACCACTATGTTGCTATAATTTTGATATTTCTAAAAAGTATGCAAACAGCATAGAAAGTACACAAGTCATCAACAAACAGTGTTAAAATGGTAGACTTGGATAGCATATATATGTCAAGCAAGAAATGCACAAATAAATTAATTGACCCTAGATATTAATAAATGCCACGCTAAATCATTTAACCTTGTACATTGTAAATTGTTAATTAAGTGTATTTGGGCAATACCAATTTCACTTGTTAAAGCATCATTATTGCGGTAAAAAAAAGAGTTAATTAAAAGTTAATAATTTGTTTGTTTCTATAATAGCTTGGATGGGGGCCCCTTCATCATGCAAGTTTATAATGGATATACAGACATTGTTGAAGTATTTGTCAACTATGGAGTGATATATAACATGGTTACTACGGTAATTAAAGTAATGAGAATAAATATATTTACACTATTCTTTAAGCTGTGTGTGTAAACAGATTTTTACTAGACAAAGCCTTAGATATTATAATAATATTATAATTATACAAGACTAATTATGCATATGTATTACAGTTTTACTAGTAGTAGACAAAACTCTAGAGGCTCTTCTTAAGAACTATGTAAAACATAGTAAAGCATAGCATATATATATATCCTAACATCATTGTATAACTTAACTCTGTGTTTTCACTCCTCTTCTAGTGTTTTACTGCTTACATGCATTTTTTTGTTTTTATACTTTATCAAATTTCTATTACTTAGAGGTTTTACAATTGTCTTTAATTTCTCCAAAGACTTCTTCTGCTTTTTTCTTTCTTAAATACTGTTATTGTACATATCCATTACTAAATGAGTATGTGATGTGAATGTGCATATGAAAATATCAATACGCAGTCCTTTGTATAATATTATAATTATTAATTTTTAAATTTGTGTTTATCAATATATTATTAGCTGTAATAGTGAAAGTATGTGATCATTTAACCATGGTCATTGTAAATTCTTAATTAAATAAGTGCATGTGGATTGCAGTTTCATTTGTTCAAGTATCTATATTATCATTAATTCAAAGCGTGGCTTGTCTAGAAATTGCTTCTCTATACTTGTACTATAAAATTATTTCTATTGTATGAGACTCAAACAGCCTTTATGTTTTGTTTTAAGTTCATTATAGTACGTGTTTTTCAATTAAGTTCCTTTTTTGTAAACAATTTTTTAACAATAATGACAATTGCATAACATTTGTTTTACCTTTATTGTAAGAAGCTAATCTTGAATTTTTGTTTGTGAGAAGATGAATAAGTGTCTTTGTAAGCCTTTTCTTAAAAGGTGTGTGTTCATCATCTTTATCAGGGACACAGTTCTATCCTTTATGCAACTAAAAAGTATATAATCTTTCTTTAGTGACAGAGTCCATTACTGTATATATATTTGTTTATGAGTGTTGCCTGTCATTGATGGCATTGTTGTTACAGTAAGAGTTGTTGAGAGTAGTTTGATACTTTGCTTGACTATATATAGTGTTATCTAGGTTTGTAATGTAGATTATTTACAAATGTTACAACATGATTCTATTGTTTTATATAATGGCATTTTTTATATTATATTTAGAAAGGATCAACTGCAGTCTTGTTAGCAGCAGAGAATGGAAACAAAGATATTGTTTCTATTTATCACAGAAAGAGACCGATCTAATATTGTTTAATGCAGTAAGTGGTAATGTATATAATAATATTGTTTAGATGACAAATACTATAAAAATGAAAAAAAAAATCATTCCATCAATATAATATTGTTGCAATATAGATTGAATTATGTTTCTTAACAATATAGCAAATAAATATTAATCAGAACAGCAAGAGATAAAGAGTATTTTATAATATTACAAAAAAATGGGATTTTGCAATATGTGCATTTTAGCAACATTCGTACTCTTTGTTTATTTGTCACCTGCAAATGACATAGAGATCAGTTTGTTCGTAAATTTTAATATGCATATCACAACTTTTATTAACTTTTGGAATTGTCAATTCAAGTGCATACACAAAATACATAGTTGTGAGAAATTAATGACCTTTTATGAAAACTGTTGACAAATATAAGTGGCATGTAAAGTGCCTTTTATAAGGACTACTCCATATTGATTCCAATATGACATATTTTGTGGGTTTGGTATTCATTAGGAATATGACTGTATCTTCTTGTTAGAAAGTAGTTTTTATGTCGTTGTTGATAGTGTCAGGTTAATTAATACTACTGTTGTTTTCTCTTTTATTGATATCCTACATTTCTAGTTTCTTATTTCCTTGCATCTTGTTATTGTGACATAGTAGCCACACAGTAGAATTATGACCATATCTATTCATTTTTTAATGCTCCATTGCTGGTATATATTGATGTGTTTTACTGTTATAACAATTAACTTGTATGACACAAATTAAAAGTTCTTTACATATATGTGGAGACATCTTGTTACATACATGCTCCATCCATCCATACATACACACTCCATGCATACATATGTACATAAATTCATTACATGCATGCATAAATTATATATATATATATTTGGATGAAACTAATTAAGTCATACATAAAAAGATGTTTGGATATGTTTTGACCATGTGACACACTGTGTTGCTATAATTTTGATATTTCTAAGAAGTAGCAAAACAGCATAGAAAAGTACACAGTCCATCAACAAACAGTGTTAAAATGGCTTGGACTTAGACTTGCTAGTTAATGCTTAGAACTACATATTCTTTATATTAAATATAAGACTATTGAGGACTTTGATGACTAATATATGTAACTGTTAGAGAGGTCTTTTGCAATATCTAAGCTTGAAAGTTAATATCTGTCAGAGTAACAAAGTAGTTCTAGTGACTCACTATACTCAAACTTCAGTCAATTTTGAGTACAAATAATAAGATGTAGAGAAAAATGCAATGTATTGAGATTTCTTACATTTGCGCAGATACATTGTATGTTTGAAAATATGTGGTGACTGTGCCTTTTTATAAGCTGTGACATGTATACTATGCAGTGATACTTTCTGTTTGCATAACCTAAGGAACAATCAACACACATCAACACTGTCCTCAATAGAAGTTTACCCTGAGAATCAGTCCTCTTTCTTACTTCATTATTTCAGGCATCATAGTATCATGGCTAATTTTAAATAGCTTAGTGATTCCTAGATATTGCTACTAGATAATCTCATTGCTAAGAGATATTCTTTTATGCTTCATTGTATCAGGCCCTTTCTGTCCAGCTAAATACAAAACAAGATTGAACATTTTTGGCTGACTAAGGGAACATGTTAATACTATAATTTATTGTCTACTGGTGCATGAGTTTTTGAGATATGTGCATAAGCACTTTACATCATATAATTTTAATGGATTACTAGAGAATCAACACTTCATAAGAACATTAGCTGTTTTGATTGACATGAGAGATCAGTCCAACATTAAATGGTGGACTAGATTTAATGCTTTGTCTCCAAAATAGAGACAAAGTAAATATTATTTTGTCTGCATGTTGTGTGTTTGGTTATTATTTTCTACGCTGAGAGATAAAAATAATTTGCAAATATCTCTTTTTTCTTGGTACATGTGAGGCAGATATCTGAACTATATTGCCATACCATTGCTTACCCCTTTGTAAGATTTTACCATGATTGCAAAAAAATTACTACTTTTTGATATCAATTAAGTAGTCTTCCATATGCCAGACTGGGATCTATATTGGAACCATGAGAATCCAGTGGCACATGGACTTTGACATCTGACAGACTATTCTGATGATCCTTTACTTATGTGATATGTACATGAATAGCTTTTAAATCAATGTCAAATCTGAAATCTAGATCTTGGTATAATAAAAGCAGTTGATGATGTCTTTGTAATAAGTTTTCTACCAATCTTTACACTGAGAAACTTTCGTACTTAAGCTGAATGCTGTAGTTTCTTGACAGAGGTTGTATTTTTGTTTCCAAGCTACTTTCTGACTTTGCAATTCAGCTTTATCTATGCAAGGCTGTCTTAGGATGGTTTGGACTCTCATGTGGATGTATAGGGATGATCATACGTATATCATTTCACAATTTTATTGTTACATCAGCTTTGAAAGCAATGATTGCACTAACCAATGTTAATTAGTTGCTAGATGCACTAACAACTGATAAATAGTAATTATGTTATTACAGCCACACTTTTGTTGGGTGCAGTTGATTGAGTTTCTTTAGAATAAAAATACTGTTGTCAATAGCATTTATTTTTATACCAATGCTAAAGCAAGTGGTTAGACACTATCTTGATGATTTCTTGCTACTCGGTTCACCAGAGGTTTTGACAAATACTTGAAAGACTTTGAAGAAAAAGTAGGAATTCTTATAGCAAGTAACAAATTACCCCCATACAAAATTCCTTTTTATGTAGTTTCTAAACTTCTTTTTCATATCTTTAGTCAAAAAACTTACATTAATCCAATTCTTTGTTGAACAAAGTACCATCAAAGTAATGTAAGGATGATATTTACAATTATAATCTTGTTTTTATTTTGTCTAGGAGTCTTGTTGCATGTGTATGTATTGTGTCCAAATATCATTTCACAAAATTTTGGGTTTCCTTGGACCCTGAACAGATACCAAATAATAACATTGTGTCAGTATAGAACTTGTAAATCTGTGTATTCATAAAGATTACAAATTTGGTACACCATTAGAAGAATCAGTTATATTTTTATATTTAACTTAGAACCATAAGTAATTGTTATACAAGTACTTAATAGAGATCCTATTATTTGAAATTAGGCTAATGTATTTTGCATGTAGACAATGTTGCATGTATTCTTAATCTGTAGCATTTTTTGTGTAAATTAGTGATATCATTGATGTTAATATTACAATAGTCAATGTGATAATTATCTTTCTAGGATCAGATGACAGCTCTGCTTGAGGGCTTAATAAATGGTCACTCTAAAATAGTCCAGTTTACTGTTAGATTATCATGCTGATCCTAATTATTTCTGCAAAGGTCAATCATTCCACTATTTCTCTTATTGATAAGTCTACTTTTATACAGAATGGCAATACTGCATTGCATTTTGCTTTGCAAAAAAGGTGATGTAAATGTGTTTTTACAGTCATTGTTATCTCAAGGGCAGATACAAACTATTAAGAATATTAACGGTAACACTCCATTAGATGAATTGTTATGACACAGCAAGGATGAAGTTGCTAATCTTTTCACTGTACAATCCAAAACAAGGTGTAGTATTAAACAGCAACTATATAAAAATCATACTTACTTGATTTTTTTTTTTAGTTTTGGAAGATGTGTTTTCAATGGAATATTGAATACCTCAATGAAGTGCAAGTTTTTGAGAAATATGACTATGGAGTCAAAACTTGTCATTCCACCATCATCAGTGGAAGAAGGACAGAAGTCAAAACTGAAGTCAAACTAGTTTGCACCAGAGGAGTCCAATATCATCTTCCCTCCTGATGTTGAGCTTGTTAGCTGTTTCTACAATATAGAAACAACAGGAAAATTCTCTGGACCTATTGAGCTTCATATCCAACATAATGTTGAAATCAGGTCACAAGAGGAAAGCAAACAGCTTGCATTTATAGTAGCTAATGGACCACCACCTTATAATTTGAACTTGTGCCTATCAATGTAGATCAAGAGTTCAAACCATATGACAATTGTGGCATTGTCAAATTTCTGATTTTTCTAAATTCAGTATTGTCAAGCAAAAAGTTAAAAAATATTTTTGGTCGACGACCTTCCAAATATGTTATAGAATATTCTTTAAGTGTATTGTAAGATCAAGTTGGGCTATCCAAGCAGTGATCACAAAAGATCTTGGACCCTTCTTAAGGTAGTTTTTTAAGGGATTATATATGCAAAGAAACTAAAATTGTGTTGTCTTAACACAATACTTATCTTATATTATTGTGTACTGCTTTGTTTCCTATAGAGAGTGGACACAGAGAAATGTTTTGAAAATTGGAAATAAGTTACAACCATTCTCTTTCTACTTCGATCCAGAGGTTAATAAAGTGACATGTTCACTTGATAATAACTTATATGAGTTCAAGCCACTGACAAATCCCTGTCAAGTAAAATTTTAAATTTTGCTATATTCCCATTACATTTCTTAAAGGTTACCAGAAAAGATGTTGATGAAAGTCGTCCTGACACTTCCTTACTTTTTTTGAAGTTTAGAGCCACATTAAAAGCTGAGCAGATGATGCCCACAGATCTAGAGCTCATATTTACAGGAAGAGTGATGCAAAGAGTTTTAACTGTTACTAGTGATGAATTACAAGCAAGTCAAGATAGCAAAAGTATGATATATAAAGATTTTATTTGTACTGCACTTATTTTCCTCTATCTGCTTGTAAAATATATAGATCTTCTTTTGAAAAAAATTATTTCTGAAGAATTGTTAAGTGAGCTAAAATGACTTTCTACATACTTTAAAAAAGGTTTTTTTTGCTATTAGAAAAAGAACCAAAGAAACAACACCTGATGACATTACTTGACCCCAATAAGACATAAGTGGGAGATTATTGGTGTACAGCTTGGAGTATGTCATGGTCACATACAATCAGTTCAACAAAAGCTCGATACTTGTAAAACTCTCAGAAGTCCTTCAAATGTGGATAGATGAAGAAAATAGTGATGGTGTGCTGGGGAACAATCATCTCTGTTGTTGAAGAGCCCACTATTAATAACAAAAATGTTGCTGATCAGATATATGAATTTTTATCTAGACCTAATATTCAGCGTGTATATTTGCCTTCTCATGAACCTGGTAAAATTAAAACAATGATATTTAATGATTGTTTCTATCTCACTTATAGGTCAAGTCAATACCACCTTCATTTCTCCACCTCCCAGTTCCATCAAAACCTACTGAGATAAAAGGTATAACTATATATTTATAGTATTTTTTGAAATAAGGTAATGACTTTTTTGCATGTTTATTACTGTAGATGTCCCTGTCATTGCTGCCACTTCACCTTCAAAGGAGCCTGCTAAACAATAGGAGGTATATAAATCATGTACATGTTTTTTATACTAAAGATTACCTTTCTGCTACCCACTCCACCTATAAGAAGCCTGCTAAGACCATAAACCATAACACTCATTATATTTTAACCAGATACTGAAATTTAATTGCATGCTTTTAGATAATGATAAGAATAATATAGTCATGTTTACAAGCAATGAAGTTATATATATATATATATGTACATCAGCTGTTATTACAGAATAAGCCATGTAGAGAGGCTTAGTATTGAAAAAGGAGTGTTTGCTATATAACCTGAAATTCACATGTATTTTTAGTCAAAAATATGCAATTTATTTGACATTTCCAATTTTAATCTCCAAGAATTCTTAGAATCGTATCTTATGTTATTTTTTTTTATTTTGGTAAACCAAATGCAGTCATTTATGTATCATATGGGTTTCATTTAAAATAATTTTGTATTTCTGACATTTTCAGTGTGTTGTGTAGATATATGCTTGACATTTTTCCTTTTTTTTCATCATTAGGGACAAGGATGGACAACTGGTCTGTCTTTATTTTGGGAGCCATTGTTTTGGGGGCTTTAGCTTATTTGATATTCAAAAAAAAAACTAGAGAGTGGACTTGTTCACATATTGATTTGTTTCTTTCTAAAATTTTCTTAGTCAAACAATTTCAATTGAAATTACATGTAACAACACATGCAAAAAGTAAATCCTATTCTCTGTAATAATGTTTAGAAGATATTGCTAACATATAACCTATAATGATAGACTTGAATATATCTGGCATAGAAGTATAAAATTAGAAGTACATAAACTGCAATAAGTAATAGAATGACTATGTCTATTGAAAAATAATACATATACATGTATATACTGAGCTACAGAGGTAGTTCATCTCCTAACTTTCTTCTTTTCTTCTTTCAAGTCTACTCACAATAATCAGGAGATAAGTAATACATGTTAGAGTTAGGGACACTAATGGGTTTATTGTATGGATGAAAGAAATTGTGATTATTGATTTCTCTTGTTTTGTTATTGTCCATTTATTTAATACACTTACAAATCTTTTTTAAGGAAATGAGATTTGCTGTTGCTAATCATCTTTAATTGATTAATTTAATGTGCAGTGATGACATCTTTATTAGTTTGATCCTACAATCTAAAGAAGATATTACCTACATATTACATGTAATGTGATACTTACTCTTCTATTAGAGCATGTCTAGTGTGTTAGCATATACAAACTGCGATTATAAATTATCCTAATGGTATTGTCAATCAAACATAGACACATTGACACATACATATGTCCTATAACTGGAACTTTGTTCTCTGAATAAAAATTTATCTAAGTAACTATTAGTATATATTAATAATTGTTATACTTTTTTCTTATAGTAGTTATCTATGAGGCATAGTACTGTTTTGATCTATAGTTTTATTAAAATAAAATTAATTTATCAAATTGTCAAATTTCTTTGGATCATTCTCTGCATGCTATTATGTTGCTTGTAATCCTACATTAAGAGTTCATTTTGGCACAAGGAGTAAATAAACTACGACTGATTACAGTTATCTACCTATTGTCATAATGATAATGATATAGACATGTACCTGTTGTCAGTAAATTTTTAGAGTTCCCTCTTGTAATTCCAATAATTCTAATTTTGTCTAAAAATGAAAAAGCAAAAAATATTATATATTTACAATACATTTCATAATGTTTCCTAAAGTAATGATTATTGTAATGAAAGTAAGGATGATGATATTTTGCTTTTATAAATACATGTACTTAAAATTCTCTAAGGCATATGTGCCTTGTGTTATAAAAATGCCATCTGACTTCTTATATGTGAGTCACATATAAGAGGTCACATGGCATCTGATGTACTTATAATAAAATTAATACATCAATCTGTTATTTTTTACAACTATTTGCACCAAACATTGACTAAGCATGCTTGATACCTGCAGATCTTGGAAATTGTGTTTTTACTGGGTGAAAAATGAATTAAGCCAGCCTGCTGACAGAAAAAAGCAGTTATAGTCTAACACCCCAACAGTGCCTCGTAAAATAGAAAATGAATGTGCTAACAAGCACCTATTGGCAGGTTCTTATTGCTGGATATTTGCCAAGACTCATAGGTGATGTTTGTAATCTTACTCAGGCAAGGTTTAATAACTAATGGTAGGTTTGACACCTGGTTGTTTTCCCTTCACCAACTGATGTTGTCAAAGGAGGCTACTAAAGCAAATTCCCCATACAATAACTCACCCAAATGAATAAGGTCTATATACAAGACTACATAGAAATGGGTCAGCTGCTGGTGAAAGAAATATGACTGAGGGAATAGCTGAGGGAACACAACTTCATGAGCCGTACTAACAGAGGTATTAGATGATCAAGCACAGAAGACCAAATGATTTTACATTTATGCATAGCAAGACTAGAACCAACAAGAATTTTAACAGACTAAGAGAAATGGGAAAGATAATAAAAACAGCTCACAAATGCCGTCTTACTTGAGTATGAAAGTACACAGTCATGTGCTGATGAAATGACTCATCTACAAAATATTGACAGCAGACAAGGAATGGTTTTTTGACTGTTATATATATCATATATATACATACATATATATATATATATACATACATACATACATATATATATACAGTGCTGTAAATCTCATAACATAGAAAACATGGTGCAATCAGAACAGAGATATGAACACAATAGGTACGCATTGTCCCATGGATATTTCTGTATTTGCTACATTATTAACATTATGTTAATATTACACTGCAAGAGGAAATGTAGTGGATATATGCAGTGAGTTTGTGATATATTCGTGATAATATTGAACTATGACCCCTAGCAACTAATTTCTCTAGGATCAGATTATACATCTACATAGAGCCTTAAGTAACTGACATAGTGAGATAATCTAGTTACCCCTGTGATATAATGGAAATCCTAATATTTATAATAAGGCCAATATGTATTGCGTGTATATATTGAAATAGTCTGTATCATACCTTCATTTTGTGTTTAATGTCAAATGTTATACTACTATTCAATGTAACAATTAATTTTGCTAGGATCAGATAACAGCTCTGTATTTGGGCACATAAACAGTTATTCGAGATAGTCCAGATACTGTTACATTATCAAGCAGACCATAATATTTGTACAAAGGTCAATCATCCATAATTTCTTTTATTGATAGTTTACTTTTATACAGGATTGTAATACTGCATTGCATATTGTCTGCAAAAAAAGGTCATATAAAAGTTATACAATCATTGCAGTCTCAAGGAGCAAAAAAAATTATTAAGATAATAAGGGTGACACTCCATTAGATGAATGTTGTAACACAAGCAATGATGAGATTGCTCTAGTACTGTAATCAGTATACAAACATTGTCGATATTCTAATATATCAAATTTTTAATTGCTATAAACTAATTTTTTTTTTATCAACTTCATTAATAAATTGAGTATTTTGTCTCATACATTACTAAACTTGAAAACATTCAATATCATATTGATGTATCACAAAACTACTGTCAATGTTACTGCTGATATTTACTGGTTAGTGAATGGAATAATGAACTACAACTCAATGTATACATTAATTGATTCTGATCTCATATACAACAACATATTACTGGTATATCCTGATCCACTGGGAGTGTCAGTTAATGTTACCTTATATACAGTGACCACTATGATATTACAAGGTATGTGAAAATAATTGTTCATCTTAAAAACACTTTACTCTTTTCCATTTCCCAGTGTCTCCATCTAGTATGATGACATTTATTTTAAATGAGACTAGTGTCAAAGTCAACTGTATTTTCTTTCTCTCTCTCTCTCACCTCTTGGTTACAAGATTGATAGATGAACAGATGGATGGTATTTGGAGAATGTATCTGCAATGCAATTCTACATTAGACATCCTCTATGCTTTTAGATAAGCAAAGCCATCCACAAAGTGTGGTCAGTCACTCATAATGTATGTCTAATTAACTCAACAGTTAGTACACTATATATAGAACACTAATTGTATTTAGTACAGTTAATTGCAAATGATGGATACTTGATCATACTTTAATGTTCTAGTCTGTACAACACTCAGAGTACTATATAATAATAAAATAGTTAATTTAATTATGAATATTTTTTTTAATTAGCATCTTGGTGTGAGAGATCTATCTTACAGTTACTAATTGCAGAAAGTGTCAAGTCACTTTCTTCAACCATTGCAGGTGAGATCCTCAATTTATTCAATGTCATTTGAATTACTTTTCTTATAGTAAGTAAGTCTGAGGAAAGAGGTAAATCTCTCCAACTAGGTGGAATTGTAAATTAAACTGTGGCCTTTGTCATACTAGTTATATGGATTACTCTTTTCAATATAAATTGAGAAGAAATATGCTGTTAAAATCATCAACCAACACTTTATATTCACAAATACAATCATGGTATTTTTAAAGTTATTATTAGTATAATCATGATAACACAAAACTGACACTATGTTAAGCATATACCTCTTCAGAGATAGCAATATATAATGCTTATATCTAATTAAGTGGTGTTAATTTTTAAGTAAACAATATATACTGTAAAATACTGAACTATGTTTAAGTAAATATCATACAATAAACAATGATAATTATATCTCTGAGAGAGTGCATACTTGTCATGACCTTGCTTAGTTACTTATAATAATATACGTCATGGCAGGTATGTTTGATAGGAAATCTATTGGCATGATAGCACATACTAAAATTTTTTTCATTGATTAAAACAATTGTAACAGTGTTAGTCTTTGACTAATTATTAGTTCATTGCTTATACAAATTTATATTACTGAAATATTTTACATAATTATTATAACACTAACTTATAGTGGTATCATAAACAAAGTGAATACATGTCAGTTATTTATTTTAAATTAGACTAGTATTAAAGTCACCTGTAATATGACATCAAAGACTAATGGATATGTCAGTCATTAACTCTACTACTGAAGTAAGTATCAACAAGATTTATCTACTACAAAAATTAAGTTATAATCAATGGATGCATATTGGGTACATATTATGACTTCAATGTGTATTCATATAAAGATCTTCCTTCAATTAATAATACACAAACACTGTTAATGTTGATAGTGAGTTTATATTTGTATAAACATAATCTGCTTTATTTCATTGTCTAGTTCCTACACCAGTAACCAGTTGATCATTGACTGATGTCTTAATCACTATTATTAAAATGAACTGGACTAGTCCTTGTAGTAAAGATAGTAACTTTGTAACTATATATGTTTCTTATAATCCATCTTGCCCTGAATTATCATCAGTCAATATGATATTGGTGTCTGTTATTCCTCATGAGTCCACTTCAACATTCAGCTATGCATTAAGAGAATTTATTCAGTGGTGTTAACTATACCATCACAGTGAGTGTGAGTAAATTTACTAAGTCTAGTGTAGTGATGATATCAGTTTGAAAAAGAACTAATGGGTAATTAATACTCTAAAAGCCTTTATACAAACTTAATATAACTTCAAAAGCTATGGGATCACCTTAGCTGATCATGGTTTATTTGTTAGTTTACATCTAACCAGTGATTATCATTGTTAATGATCTAACATTTGGTAATTTATATAACATAAGTGTAGGTATTCTATTGGAAGAAGTCCCTTCAGTGATCCTATTGAATTACAGACTGGAACTGGTAAGTATATTTTGTAGTGAACAACAGTTATATTGAAACTTTGTTGTATGTTTAAACATAGTGCAACAATGAATTTAAAATTTGTAAATTTAATTAACATAAATGACTGTTAAGTGGTACACTATATATATTGCTCACTCCAATCATCAAATACACACTAACACATTTCAGCATACTGCTGACAAGTATTCATTAATTTCCAAAAACCATTCCTTGCTAAAAAGGGATAAGTGAAATAATATTGTTAGCATTTTTTGCATCAGAGCCTTTTAGTCTTGCATAGCCATTCTGGGGTGGCAATGGTCTAGCTACATCAAACTAGCAAATTCATTAACAACCCCTTTAGTTGTTATTACATAGAATGATACATGGCAATTATTTGTTATCATGTCAATAATAATTGCATTATACAATAGTACAAATTAATTGCTGAACTATATAAAAATATGATGTGGCTACCTATCCACAAGTACAGTACACTTAACTTGTGGACAGGTTAGCCGCATCATATTTGTATACTGTTGAGTAATTAATTTGTAGCATTTCATAGGTGATGATGTATATGCAACAATAATGGTTTAGAATCTAGAATGTGATATTACTTAATATTACTTAGTAAAACTATTGCCTCCATTTCTTGTATGCACATACTAACCACACCAATTCAAAAATTGTTCACTTCTTTTTGTTTGCACTGTAGATAGAGACCTGACTACTGAAACTTTGTTGTTATAATTAAGTATATATAAAGTTAATGTAACTGTTACATAATTACTTTTTGCTTAATTTACAATAAAGACAATTTGTCTTCTGCATAGAAGATACGTTATCAAATACTTGATAGGTATATTCAAAACCTGTATTATTCAGCCTTCTGTCATTTTCCAACCAATACCAGTAGATGAAGACTTTTTCTGGGCCATGAGCTCTTCACAAAGTTTCTGCATTTTTATTGCTTATTTGCAGAGAGCATTTGACTTTAGCAGCAGCAGCGCTATGTCAACATCCGTTTTTGTTACATAATTGAATCATTGCATTATAGTATAAATCGTGTAAAATGATTTTACAGACTCTATTACACACAAAATACAGGACATTACATATCTTCTCCAGTCCTCCAATTTTTGGTGATTCCTGGTCGCTTTATATCTCATAAGCTGGTTCACCATTGTTCCAGAATAGAGTTTCATAACAATGAGATCTCCTGTCACTTCTTTTTTGTTCAAACACTATATCTGTCTTCACCAAATCAATTAATTTATATCCAACTGAATCCTTCCAGCCTTGGCCACATACAATTGAAAAATGCCTTTCTCTTCTGCTGACCAATGGTTTTCTTTTTGGGGACACATCATTCTAGCAACTCCAAAATTCTCAGTCTTACATTCAATCTTGTCCTTTAAAATGTGCCATAATGGAGTCAGATCTTCATTTTCCAGCTCTAGAATCCACCTTCCATAGATTTCTTTTGAAGCAAATTCTTTAGGAGCCTCAACAACATTAAGATACCATATATCCTCCTTGTGTCCAGATATGTTCCATAGCATGGCTTATCCTCACATAAAAGGATGGTCTCCCATTGTTCCAGAAAATTGTTTTGATGGTAACATTTTAAAACCTGTGTGTACATACTTTCCTGCCAAGAGTCACTATTAGTTTTGTATTTGATATACCTGTTGTGCTATTTCAATAAGTTTGAAACCAATTGCATCCATGTTATGTTCTTCTGTATAAACACATATAACCGCTAAGTAGAGGGCCCAGGACCTCCCTTTGTAGGATTATATCTCATAGTAGAAACATTTGCATGTACACAACCTTGTAGATTATTAGTGACAACAGCAGTTCGAATTTGTTCCCATGTGTCATCAATTTTATCATAGTCTTTAAAAACGAGCCATTTACCAAGAACATCTAGTTCCTTGTCTGCTGGTGTTTGAACCCTTATATGAACCCATAAGTGATCATAGATGTCTGTAGGTTTTTCAAGACTTTCTATAGTCTGTTCTGTGTTAATGATATAGTGAGTGTCATATTGTTATAAATAAATATAAAATACATGTATATATATATATATACATATATATTATAATATATCATATATATATCTATATATATATATATATATATATAATATATATATACATATACATATACATTATATATATATATATATTATATATATATATATATATATATATATATATAATTTTAGTGTTGTTTTAGTTTAGCTTTTTAAAAATTTAGTTAGTTATAGTTAGTTTTCCACAAGTGGAATAGTTTTAGTTAGTTTCTCTGCTTTAAAAATCATTATGATTAGTAATAGTTGAGAAAGTTAAATTAATACATGTATATTAGACAAAAGGTATTGTTTGTTTGTTTTAAGAAGTATTTCATTCTCTAAGTTTGTACCTGCCAATTGGTTCTTCTACCACTAGTACTAGATGTATACCAACTTTGGAAAAACTCTTTCAACTGGGTGTTGATGGGAAAGGTATAATGAGAATATCATGAGCCACATGTGCTAAAGTTGCATATAACTTTTCATTTTCTATCCAAAAATCTAATCGCGGTAGTGTGTCATCTAGTGTAAAAATACTCTTGTATAGCAGTAATAGCACTATCATTATTGTCTTCCTCTTCTATACACCCAAGGTGAAAGGTATACATGTGGTCTTACTGCTCACTTGTATAGTAGTAATAGCACTATCATTATTGATTATATGTCTTCCTCTTCTACCCTATTATACACCCAAGGTGAAAAGTATACATGTAGTCGTCTTACTGCTCACTTTTATAGCAGTAATAGTACTATCATTATCGACTGTAATGTCTTCCTCTTCTACCCTATTATACACCCAAGGTGAAAGTATACATATGGTCTTACTGCTCACTGATGCATGCCCTACATATGGGTTGAATTGAATAGTACCATCTTTAGTTATCAGTTAACTTATAACTTACAAGTTATCATCTCATACCTTGGTTTATCTTTTGTGCAGTTATGACAGTTATTTATTAAGTATAGGTATCTGTTGTTTTAGTTCAGTACTAAGTATAATAGTTACTTATACTTAGTTTTTTCCACTATTGCATTAATATAGTTACTTATAGTTAGTTTATTTGATGTCCAGAAACGTTTAGTTAGTTATAGTTAGTTAACTAAAAGTCAAATAGACCAAACTAAAAGGGCTTTAGTTTTAGTTATAGTTAACTAAAACAACACTAATATGTGTGTATATATATATATATGTAACATTAGTTTTAATGTTAAAATATCTATGGCATACTGTCCACTGAGGTTTAACAAACATATAATTATAACTATAATCAATCTGGACTTGCTGATTCCAGCTTATCAATGGTTAATTACCTTCATAGTTTATCTTTTGTCACAGTAGTTGCCTCAGCCATGACTTTTTGACAGTAGCGCCAATGAAAATCTGTAAGCATATACCCTCAATTAGTTCGATTATAGTTTACACAATTTGACTCATCTCGGCAGCGACTGCCAGGGAAGCAACGACGCCAACATCCTGTTCCTGCCATTAAGGAGTGGCTTAAAGGTAGCCAAGATGAAATTTTGAAGGTCGCCGTTCGTTTGGTCTTTCGTATGTTACATAATTATTTTGAACATACTTGACCTTTTTCAAGTATCCTAGTGCAAGTAGAAAAACATTCTTATTAAATGTAGGGATGGTACTAAATCACAGCATCAACATCTATACATAGCAGAGACAATATCAAGAGCATGATGATTAATGTTTATTTGGACGAGAAAAGTCCAACAACATGTTTGAAGTTTAAACTGTTAAGTTAGATAAGACATTCCAACTTTTATTTCAGAATGTGCACAAAACTTACAAAAAACTTTGAAATAAATGCAAATAACAATATTATTGAAAAAATCAAGTAAATGTAGGGATGGTTAATATCAGTCCAATACAAAGAATCCAAACAAGACAACAAGGATGAAATGCCATCATTTCTACATAATACACAGGCATAACAGAAAAGTAGCTGGCAATCTGGAATTATTTCATCATTCATATATATGTTCTAGACAAACAAAGTAATTCTATGTATCATTCTACATTTACAGTCACTAACTTAGCAGGTGTCCTGGATTTTCCTTTAAGCTAAATATCAAAGCAGGAAATACTCTATACTTACTGACAGAAGTAGGAGACATTTAAGCTACAATGAAATACCATTCTCTGTTCACATCTGTTCTTTTTCCTTTATATTAACTAGTGTTAAGAAAATGGCGAACCCTCTATATATCATTACGTGCGTATCTATGCTATATTCTTCTCTAATAGTTACTATCCATTCACACAACTTCAAAAATAAGTTCATTCTAATGGTCTCAACTTTACAGTTAGTAACAATATTGATATCAGCATTATGGTTGACTAATAGTTCAACATTGTCTGAATGTCCTTTGAAACTTGCATAATGTACACTTAAGTATCCCGCTTTTCTTCATTTCTAGCAGTCTAATACAAGTAACTTTGATTTCCTTAAGCTTAAGAAATAAGAACATTGGTTACTAAAGAACTTAAGTCTACTCAATATAGAAAAAGCCTCGTGGTAGAATGGAATACTGATTTACTGACCACTCTTCATATTTATCACTCTCTTTATATCCTCATTAATATCATCTTAACTAATTAAGGTATACAAATAACTTAATCTCATACAGATGCTACGCCAAACTCTGTATAAATTACTACTTTCATTCTTAAAGGTCATGAAATAAAACTTCTAAAAGCATATACCTTATGTAAAAACATACAGTTCTCTAAAAAATAATATTTAAACTCGTCTAGTTTTGTAATTATCTTGTGATAAAACACACAATAAAATGAATAAAGATAAACATCATGTTGCCCTTATACTGGTGCTACCACCTGCTTTATATACTTGTTACAGTTAAGTAAAGTACTCTTATATCATTACAATATCTATGCTATGTCTTCTCTAATAGTTACTATCTATTCACACAACTTCAAAAATAAGTTCATTCTAATGATCTCAATTACATTAGTAACAATATTGATATCAGCATTTTGGTTGACTGATAGTTCAACATTGTCTGAATGTCCTTTGAAACTTGCATAATAAAGAGCTGCCAATCCTCTCTATTAGAAAAAACACACAAACAATAAACTGGAAAATGAAACTGCTAACACTCTATGATAACATTACAATGTATGAACCTGTGTATTGTCTTATGTTTCTGCACTTTGTCATTGACATATATAACATATTATGCTCATATATTCTCTATATGTAAGCCATGTTGTACATGTAGGACATGACTACATACATCTATTACTAGTAAGCCTTTATTACTTAAATAAGTTTTTAAACACTAAATCATACAAGATAGGTTAATGTATATACAGTGTAATATGAAGGGACTAATAAACAAGATACAAACAGAAAATTTGTAGAATTTAGAACTATTTTATTGAGTAAACAGACCAGCATCTGACAAAAATATAACATGTAGCTCTTTATGTTGCTTAGAATATCAATTATCATCATCTCTGTATTTCTATAAAGCTTTCTAATAATATTATATCACAGGTCTAGAAAACATCATCTCTGTATGACAATTATTGCATCTCAAAAACTATGGTCTATAAACAGTCTCTACAATACAATAGGTCAGCATTTCAATGGGACTTGTTAATAACAGCAAGAAGCATACCAGTTACAGAAAATATAATAATGCTGTGATCATTGCAACCTTTAAATTCTTCAATATTCTCTACTTTTATAACAAGATGAAATCGTGCTCTTTATCATCGTCACAAAACCTAAAATAATATCATCTATTTAGTTAGTAACCAGTATGATACAAATTCAAGTAGTCTGCATGACAATTGCGTTCTATGTACCTATATAACAATTTTATATTTTTAAAACATTTTTTTTTTAAATGAAAAATTCAAAGCTAAGCAAAGATGCCTTCGATTTATGTCCATCACTGTATGTTATTTTGGTGTGTGCATCTCAACTGAATATTGAAAATTAATAAAAAGTGGATGTCTCTACATCTGATAGTGTCCAAATAATAAATAGTACAAAAAACTAGGTAATAAAAACAAATTCTCTGCTGCTACAATGACTGCAGTTGATCCATCCATTTTATTATAATTACCACTCAACATAGCATTCCTTACAAAGCAAAACACTCACACCTTTTTCTGAAAAGGTTTCTAACAAATGCTTATCCATTTTTCTGATAAAACGATTCCAAATAGCTTCTTTGCATGTACAACACTGGTCAATAGTAACAAATTTTACCATGAAAACAAGTAGAAACAAATGCTCACTAGCATTAACTTGTAATTAATTAATTATAACAATCTTAACATTGTCAATATTACTAGCTAACAATATATTGATAATAAGCATTTCATTAGCAATGCACTATATTGGTAGAAACTTAATATCATTCTTAAGATTCACAATAATACAACAAACTCATTATTAATTAACATTTTTGTAACAATACTGAAAAAAATTAAAACCTTTAGTAATAATTAAGTCTTAGGAGAATAAGAAGACAATTCTAATCAATACTAAATACTGTGAAAAACAATGGATGAAAAGCATAAAAGTCAATAAAAGAGTAGCACATTTTAATTAAAAGTCCTCCCATAATTTTTGGAAGATAATTTACATACACTGAATAGAGCTACACTGTATAATTAGCTACCAATGTCTATGGAAGACTATAGCTCTAAAATGATAAAACGATAGGCAGACAAGCAAGCTAACAAGAACCTTTTAAGCATTCTAAGAGACATCTAATGTCCCTTACACTCACCAGTTAGGGTTTAACAAAATTCATTAGCAGTTATAAGAATCTACAATTAATGGATGCAGTTTAATTTTTTTTTTTTTTTTTTTGTCCTTTTTTGATCTAAAAGGTTAAACTAACAACATAATATAACTATAAAGGTGGAGACACGTATAGATACCACACATACAAAACAATTACACTACAGCCAAACTTTCCATGTAAGGTATTACAAAACCATTAGTATCAATACAAACAATAGGGTAAATACATAATAATATCTTTTCAAAAGTCTAGAATTTATACTATATTATATTACCACTATTATATTTTAAACAACACTTTCAATGAAAAGTAATCACAGCAACATAAATGTAACAAAAATACTGTAAAACAAAATCACAATGACACATTCAATACATTACATCCTATTATATTGTAAAGGACACATACAAAATAATAAGTAATCACAGAAAATAAATGTGGGAACAAAAGGCAATACAGTTTAAAGGACAACAACACCATCAACAGCTTGAAATTCATCTAGAATAACTTTTAATGCTAGCTAGAGAAATAATTTAGCTAGAACATTTCAAGCATAATAAGTGATATCAATGTCATATCACATACAGTTAATGTAATAAAATTCATTGTTGATATAGGAATTGGCAATTAAAGGAGTACAATTTAATCTCATTTGTTGATCTCATATGTTCAATAGCAATATAAAATCAAAAAATTGCAAAAGTGCATACACATCGATACCACACAGATACAAAACAATTAGACTACAGCCGGCAAAGCTTCCCATCAAAAAACATTAACATCAATACAAACATAGGGTAAAATATAGTAACCACTAGTTCAATTTAAAAGACTTAGAATTCATTCTATAATATATCACACTTACCAACTATTATATTTTAATAACACATTCAAGGGGTAAGTAAAGTAAGTAATCACAGTAACATAAATGTCAAAACAAAACAATAAGAATAAACAAAATGACAACAACACATTTAATAATTCTACTTAGAATACATCATATAAAATGACATCCTATTATATCATAAAGGACACAAACACATGATAAGTAATCACAGCAAATACTGTTTGAAACAAACAAGCAATACAGTAAAAAAGGACATCAAAATATTAAATAATCTCAAATTTATACTAGAATAGCCGCTATATACTGCTCAAAAAATTATAGCTAGAGAAACAACATAGCAGAACATTGCAAGTATTATCAGTGATACCCAATGTCATATCGCATGAAGTTAGGGTTAATAAATGTATTGCTGATATTGGAATCAACACATTACAGGATGCAATTTAATCTCATTTGTTGATATCAAAGCTGATATAATCAGTAAAAATTTGCGAAAGTGCATACACATAGATACAACACATACAAACCAATTATACTTAAGCCAGCCAAGCATCTATGCAGGGCATTAAAAATAATTAAAATCAATAAAACAATAGAATAAATAGAATAACACATTCAATCACAACCTGACAATTTATACTACATTATATTACACTCACCAACCATAGATTTTAACAACACATTCCGATGAATAAGTAATCAAAGCTACATAAATGTGAAATCAAAACAATACCAGTAAACAAAATCATAGCAACACTATTCAATACACTTAGAATTCATACTACATTAATCTAAATTACATCTTATTATATTGAAGTAGACATTTATTAAAAACGATTAAAGTCATTACAAACATAGGATAAATAAAATAACAACATTCATTCAAAACATTTAGAATTCATTCTACACCTATATCACACTTACCCAGTACTATATTTTAACAACACATTCAGATGATAAGTAATCACAGGAACAATCAATGTGAAAATACACAATAGAGTAAACAAAATCACAACCACACTTTAATATACTTAAATATGTTATGTTAAAATGACATCCTCTTATATTTGAAAGTAGACTAGGCTATAGATATAAATGCTTTAAATGTACCTAAAATAGAAACCTATTAAGAAGCTTAAGCATTATCAGTTGATAGAGTTTTTTTTTTTAAAAAACAATATTATAGCAAACACAGATGAATGTGAAAAGCACAACAACAAAGTAAACAAAATTAACAACAAAATATTTAATTACTTAAAATACATCATATTAATATTACATCCTCTTATATTGAACGTCCTGTATACTAGGCAGTAGATATTAAATTGCTACATAAAACAGAAACCTATTAAGACGCTTCAAGCCTTGTCAGTGATAGATAACAATGTTATAGCAATCACAGTCAGGATTAACAAAATATATTGCTGATATAGGAATCAGCAGTTAAAGGATCTAATTTAATGTCAGTTGTTGTTTCTCAAAGCTGTAAGTACAATATAATAAATAAAATTGCAAAAGTAGATACACACAGTAGATACCCAACAATACAAAACAATTATACTACAGGGCTGCCAAGCTTCCCATGCAAGGTATTAAAATGATTAAAGTCAATAGGCAAAACAATAGGCTAAAATAAAACAACAAACATTCAATTTAGAACACTGTGCTACATTATATCACCAACTATTATATTTTGAAATAACACATTCCGATGATAAATATTCACAGAAACATAAATGTGAAAAACAAAACAATAGAATAAACAAAATCACAACAACACGTTTAATCTACTTAAATTCATGCTATATTAATCTACACGTAGATACCACACAATCCAAAAACAACTATACTACTACTATATAATGTTGAAAAATATAGGCAGACAAACAACCAAGCAATTAGCCACGCTTCCTTAATTATTGCTTCATTCACTCATAATTATTGCTTAAATATCATGGAGTAGTGTGGCTAGTACTTAGACAAAGGTCAAATTACATCATTTTTGTCTTAGTTTCCATGTTTTCCTATTATTTACTATTTTAAATGTAACATAATTATGAACAAGACAATCTAGTCCTTTAGATTACTAACTCATTGTCATGCTACAATTGTACTATATAATTGAAAACATTCTCATTAAATGTAGGGATGGTACTAAATCACAGCATCAACAACTATACATAGCAGAGACAATATCAAGAGCATGATAATTATTTCTTGTAATGTTTTATTTGAATGAGAAACGTCCTACAACATGTTGAAGTTTAAACTGTTAAATGAGATAGGAAATTTACAACTTACAATTATTTCAGAATGTCCACAAAACTTACAAAAAACTTTCAAAGCTGTACCATTAACAATATAATCAAAAATTGTAAAGGTGGATGGATACACATAGATACCACAACAATATAAAAACCATTATACTACAACCTGCCAACATTCCCATGCAAGGCATTAAAAAGAATTAAAGTCATTACAACAATAGGAGATAAATAATATAACAACATTCGATTCAACAATTCATACTACATTATATTACACTTACCCGCTAAAACAACACATTCGATGATAAGTAATCCCAGCAACATAAATTGAAAATAAAATAATACTGGTAAACAAAACACATTTAATATACCTAGAATTCATACTATATTTAATCTAAATTACATCCTATTACATTGAAGGTAGACATTCTGATAATAAGTAATAACTTAACATATATGTGGAAATAAAACAATGCATAAAAAAAAAAACAATACATTCAGTAAGCTCAAATTCATACTAGAATAGAGCTATAAAATGCTCAAAATATAGCTAGAGAAACGACATAGCAAGAAAATTCAAGCATTACTAATGATACCAAATGTCATAATCACACGAAGTTAGGGTTAACAAAATTTATTGCTGATATTGGAATCAGCAGTTAAAGGATCCAATTTTTAATCTCATTTCTTGATCTCAAAGCTGTAATTACATATAATCAATAAAATTGCAAGGTGGATACACATAGATACCACACAATACAAAAACAATTATGACTTCACCTGCCAAGCTTCTCATGGAAGGCATTAAAAAGAATAAAGTCAATACAAACAATAGGATAAATAAAATAACTAATGATCACTATTTAATTTAATGGTCATTATTTAATTTCATGCATTATTGTCAAGTTTTTCTAAAAAACAATAATATGCATGCATGTATGTATGTATATATGTATGTATATGTATATGTATATATATTATGTATATGTGCATATACACACATTATTAATAGCAAGATTGCAAAGCAATGGCTTTAGCTGACTGTGTCATAAAAGGTCATTCTCTGCAGCTGCAAGATATGAATAATATCTTGTCAACTGTTTGTTGCTACATTAAGACAAACAGTAAATAAAAACAAACGTTCATTTTTTATTTATAATCTCGTGTCTATGATTTTTTTATATATGCTTTCCCACCACTTTTTGGCTAGTTATTATTATTAAAAAATATTTAGTATTAATCAATAATTAGTCCTAGTTATACGGAAAACTACTGAGAGAGTACTATTTCTGTTAGATCTCTAGCTATTTGTTTTTCAGTCATTGGACCTAATTTGGGCCGTACTTTAAAGGGAGTGTTGTAACAAACAAAAGGCAGTGACAAAGTAAGTCTATGTATCCACCCAGAAAAGTACTCATTCATTCGCGCTTAAAACTCCAACTTGCGAATATAAGCCACGAGATAACTCATCCCAACATAGTTGATAATGTTGTTCCTTATCCGGAAACTCCACAAGCCTCCGTGAAACTGATATCAGGAAATTTAGTTGTGTAAACACTGGCTGCTAGATAAATGGTACTGAGATTGTTTTGGAAGATACTACTTACAGCGAACACTGATTAGAGCTACACTGATTGTATGTAGACAACAGTGTCCGAGAAAGACTATGGCTATAGAATGCTAGAAATAAAGCAAGACTGCTGTAGTGCTTGTGGTTAGGATTAATAAAATTGATTGGTTGCAATAGCAGTTAAAAGATGATATCACTGTAAAAATTGATTGGTTGATTTAACCAATACATGCTTATACAGGTTGTATATTTAAGAAGGTAAACATAATACTATTTTGGTTACTAATGTACCTATGAAATTGATGGTTATGTAGCTACATCAAACAGAAGTACATTAGTAATGAAAACAGTATGATTACTTTTTTTGACAAAAATAATTTTGTAATTCCAACTTGTATAACAAAATAAAAGTTAAATCAAACCAATCAATGCAGTGTGCATTTTAAGTCCGTTTGTAATTTCAATAAGTCTCATACAACAATAAAGCAATGTCAGCAAACATAACTGTATGCATAACAAATTATGCACTGCTAAATTGTACTAGTGATAATCCATACAAAATCCTAGCAGAAATAGTCAACCATCCATCAATGCTAAAGACTATCCTTTTATTCAGTCTCGAAGTACACCTAAAAGAACTGAGTATATTTAATATTGTATTGAAATATATGTATCTATTGCATATAATTCAAAATCTCCAGAAATATACCATCTCAAACAAATCCTTTGATCGAGTACACCTAAAAAACCCATTTAGTTTAGAGTACTGCAATGTAGAGATGGCAATGTCAAAAACTTTAGAAACAATAAGGTAGGGACAAAACTTTAGAAACAATAATTGTCACAAAATAGGCTCATTATCAAAAATAGGCTGTATCCATAACCACAATAGCGACATGTGCACCAGAATAAAGTAATAAATGAATGATAATGAAAAATGTGAATATCTGTTAAACATTCATTTAGCATATTGAGAAACAGATCATTAAAGACAATACCACCATTTTTTTATTGCCTGCATCAAGTGTTTTAAAAATTAATATGTTACTTTAACCAGGAATTTGTACTTTGCATTGAAAAGGTTACTATGTAAACGAAAGGTCATGTGAATACTCACTATATAATTTGTGGTATGTTATACTACTAAAAAGAATAATACGGTGAGTGTTTCACATGAACACTAGATTTTATAGTAATCTAACAATGTAAACTATAATTAGTTGGTTAAAGTAATATATTTTTAACAGTACATGCATGTATTGATAGCAATTTATATAATATCTTATAGATAGATAGACAGACAGACAGATAGTGTACATGTGCATATATCACTTTTACAATTTTAATATATTGTATATGACTTTTAAAAGCAATAAATGAAATTAAACTGTATCCTTAGTCCATGATGCATATAGTAATCAATGGATTGTACTAGCTCTAATCACAAGTGCTAAGATAATTTGTGTAACCAACAAATGTTTGAAACATTTTTCTCCCTAGTTTACTTCTGTTTCAGGCATTCCATAGCTATAATTGTTCATGTACACTGTACTAATCTTTGTTGCTATAGCCATATCTTCTAAAACAATTATTGGTGATTTTTTCCATTATAATCTTGGTTTTTTTAAAATACTATAAAAGATGTAGTGTAAGAGAGAGTTATAAAATTACCTGCTATAAATAGTTACATAAATCTACATGAATGTTTGTCATTAGCCAAACATTTATTCTTTTCGATTTTCTTGTTTCTTCAAGCTCCTCTACATCTTTTTCCACTGAACCATTGAGAAAAATTAGAACTTTGGTATTAATGCATAAAAACAATTAGAATTTGGTTTAGGATGACAGAAAAGCACTTTAACAGTACTTGAAAACAGACTACACAGCTTCTTCATATCTCAAAGTGTTAACAAAGCAATAGTTCTTACAAACTGCAGCTCAGTATTAACATAATGTTTTGCTTATTATAATGCATAATAAATAATATCATGAGTTTATTTGAAGAAAATTAAAAAAATGCATGCTTCGTGAACAATACTACATGAATGCATGAGTCAAAGTCAAACAAAGTGTCTCTGGTAGCTTGTTTGAAGTCTTTTTTCTCATTCATTTCCCTCCGAGGTCTTTGTGCTCTTGTTCATTACTGGAAAAGGACATTGTCTGCTGCAAAAACTGATTGAGGAGCAGGTTTTTTACCTTCTTTCTTTCCTTCTAGCATTACCAACCACTACATATATCTATCACTTTTTTATTACTTGTTTAACTCTTAAGATTATAGCAATGCTTTGTTCAAGCAAGGAATTCTTATTCAATATTCATCACATAGTTGAGAATGACAAAATGAGAATCAGTTGTTTATAATCATTTGTATCCTCACTATAAAATGAGATTAATAAATGACAATATATTGAAAGATGTAGATATAGTAGAAGATAAAATATAAAAAGTTTAAGCATTACTTTTTAAAAAAAGCAATCAGTTGCTTGAAGAGAAGAATCATCTAAATGTCAACAAAAAGTATCTTGGCATGAGTCTCTCTCCAGACTAAGTATCAATCTAATCATTTATCTATAGAATTTATATGCTTTGTAATGGAATGACACCATATCCATTGTTGCTTTGTTTTATAGAAGTTTTTTTTAACCTGTTTCTTTTTATACAAAGTGTTTAATAACCTACAGAAAAAGTTAATGAGGAAACCTGTTGTGGTCTTCTGGTCTTCAAGCCTTGTGGTTAATACCTTATTGAAAATTGTCCAAATTTTATCATTTCCATAATGTTACGTCCTGTTGTTATAATACAAAAGAGACTAAAAAGCAAATAAAAACATTTTGAAAATGCGAGACATAGTGATGACAATGTCATAAAGGAAAGCAATAAGGTGAAAGTGTAAAGAAAAATCAATACAAAACTCTAACACAAACAAACAATTGTAAAATAAGATCAGGAGGTTGTTTAGTACTTCAATATTTGATTCTGATATATTGCATCATTACTGATTAATTTTTTTCCTTTTTGATTTCTTAACATCTTTGTGATAACACTTGACCTGTTTTCCTTCAAACTATTTAGGCAATATGTCACAAGTATAAAGTATTGATGAAGTAGACTATAATATTAACGTTCAAAATTTTATATATGTTTCTTTTACTTTTTAATGTCATGGTTATAACAACTTCATCATATTTTCTACCACAATTTAGAATTTATATAGATGTAAAAAATTGTGTTAGTAACTATTGCAATGTTTTGATGAGGAAAATTTATAGATTATACCAACAATGTTCAAATTTTAAGTGTCTTTTTTTCCTTTCTTGATTACACCACTCTGCGACAACTTGACCTGTATTTTCACCCCTTATTTAGATGGTAAGTAAATCTATTTGTAAAAAATATGATATATTGATGAAGTCATTATGTAGTTTGTTATCATTAGAGTTCAAAATTTATTTTTTCATGTTTTTTCTTAATGCCATTCTGATGACAACTTATTTATGATAAGAACATGTAATAATTGTGTTAGTAACCAGTGTAATTTATTGAGGAAATAAAATCATGTCATTAATGTTTTCAAATTTTGTGTATTTTCCTTTTTTGTTTCTAAATGCCACTCTGGCAACAATCTGACCTATAATTTTGGCACTATTTAGTCGGTAAGTAGATGTAATAATTGTGTTAGTAACCAGTGGTATATCATTAATTTTCTTTTGTACTGCCTATAATTGTTTTTGGACGACATGTTATATATCTAGGTATATCTACTCTGTATATCCATTCATTTTATTCTATTCTATTATTGTTGTATGTGACAATTAAAAGTAAAAATGAAATTAAAACACGTCCTTTAACTGCTAAAGGATATACAATTAATGAATTTCACTATTTTAATGCTATTGTTTTCCAAAATAATTATAGGATGATTTTTCAGATATAATCTTGTAATTTGTGTAATGTATTAATTAATTAAAATGTGTTATTATGTCCCTCTTTGTCTCTTCTTTTTCCTTTTTTAATGCCATTCTGATGACGGCTTAAAACTATTTTTTCTCCTCTATTTAGGATGTAAGTAAATATAATAATTTTGTATTAGTAAGTTGTGCAATGTAATGATGAAGTAAAATTACATCATTAATATTCTTTCTTACTGCCTGTAATTGTTTTAGACCACATGTTATATATCTAGGTATATCTTACTCTGTATATCCATTCATTGTATTCTATTTATATTTGCATGTGACAATTGAAAGGGAGAAAAAAATTAATTGTTCAAGCATTTAGCAGTCAATTAATTTATTATTTTAATGTGAATATATTCCAAAACAATTATAGGATGATTTTTCAGATATAATCTTGTTATGTGTCTTTTTTTCCTTTGTTAATGTCACTCTGACACTTGGTACCTGTATCTTTCTGCCAACTATTTAGGATGTAAGTAATTTAATAATAGTGTTAATGACCAGTATAATGTATTGTGAAATATGTATATAGACTAAATCATTATTAATGCTCAATTTTTTATGTTTCTTTTCTTTTCTTACTTAATAACACTCTGACAATAACTTATCTTTATTTTGTCCCACTATGTAGGAGGTAAGTAGATATGAAGTTGTGCTAGTAACCAGTATAATTTATTGATGTAGTAATTATACTGTTAATTTTTTTTACTTCCTGTAATTGTTTTTGGACCATATGTTATGTATAATTATAGAGAGTAACATTTTGTATGTCAATTTTTTTACTTTATTCTATTGTGATAGTGCAATTGTTGTGAATCCTTTTTTTCCTTTTCTTAATGCCACTATGATGACAATTTGACCTGTATCTTCTGCCACTATTTAGTTTGTAAGTAAATTATAGTAATTACGTTAGTAACAGTATAGTGTATCGATGATTATTTCATAAATGTTTTAGATTATCACTATGTATGTTTTTTACTTCTATTTTGATAACATTTGACCTATATTTTCTGTAATATTATTAATTAGATGGTAAGTAGACATTATAATTGTATCAATGCTGAGCTATGTATTTAAGTAGATATATACTATAAATAAATAAAAATTTCATGTATCTATCTTTTTTCCTTTCTCAATGCCACTTTTATGTCAATTTGGTCTATATTTTCTGCTACTATTAGAAAGTAAATAGCTGCATTAGTAACCAGTGTAATTTATTGATGAAGTACATGTGTAGATTGTAACATTACTTTTTACATTTTTATGTTTTTTTCTTTCTTAATGCCACTCTGATGATCTATTTTTTCATGCTATTATTTAGGATGTAAGTGGAGTAATATTGTGTTAGTAATTGATACATATTGATAAAATACATCTTTGATTATAACATTCATACTTTTTTCTTTCTCCCTCTCAATGACACTCTGACATCCTGTATTTTCTTTATATTTCTTTCTTCTTTCTTCATACCTTTCAACAACTGCATTTTCTGCCACTATTAGGATGTAAGTAGTTGTTGGCACTGTTTTTTAGTAACCAGTTTAATGTATTTATGAAGTACATGTTTAGATTGTATCATTAATGTTTAATGCAATCTTTTCTTTTCCCTTCTCAAATCCCATTATGACAACAACTTGATCTGTATCTTTTGCCACTATTTAGCTGTAAGTAGATGTATTGGTAGCCATCATAGGATTATGATGAAGTAGATCATATCATTGATGTTCAATTTACCTATCCTTACTTTTTCCTTTCTTCTTGATAATCACTCCAATGACAACTTGACCTGTATTAATGTCACAATTTAGTTTGTAAGTAAAATTAATATAGTAATTATGTTAGTATCCAGTATAATATATTGATGATTGTTTTATTAATGTTAATTTTTTATATCTCATTTTTCCTTTCTTAATGACACTCTGACAACAAATTAACTATCTTTTTTACAACTATTTAGGATGTAAGTAGATATAATAATTGCGTAGTAATCAATGTGAATTAAAATTTACTTGTTTTAATTATACCGTTTATTATCAAATTTTTCTTTTCCATTCCTAACCGCCAAAACTAACATCCTGTGTTTTCTACCACACTCTTTAGTATGTAAGTATTGTGTTAGAAATTTGTGTAATGTATTGATCTAGTAGATTGTATCATAAATGTTTATCTTTATCTCTCCTTTCCTTTCTAATGCCATTCGGATGACAAACTAAACAATTTTTTTGTCTCCACTTTCAGGATGTAAGTAACATTTTAGTAATTATGTAAGTAACTAGTATTAAGTATAGTTGATTTTTTCATAAATATTCACTTTATGTTTTATTATTCTTTTCTTAATTACACTCTCACAACAATTGACCTTTTTTGTGTCTATTTTTGTGATAATTGTATTAATAGTCAATATGATTTATTGATGAGTCAATATTATTATTATTATTATAATCTTGCAATTGTTATGTAATTTTCCTTTTTCCTTTCTTCATGCTACTCTGATGACAACTTGGTCTATATGTTCTGCAACAATTTAGCCGGTAGGTAGATATAATAATAGTATTAGTAACCAGTGTAATGTAATAATGAAGAAGATTTTATTATTAATGTTAAATTTAAGTATCTCCCCATTTTTTTCTTTTTAAATGTCACAACGTGATCTATATTTATGCCACTTTTAGGAGTAAGTGGTTGTAATATATATTTATGAAGTACATGTGTAGATAATGTCATTACTGTTTACATTTTATGCATGATTTTTTTGTTTCTATTCTGACAACAACTTGACCTGTATGTTCTGTCACTATTTAGCCAGTAAGTTGAATATAATTGTCAATTTAATATATATCAAAGTAGATTGTGTCATAAATATTAACATTTTATGTATCTTTCCATTTTTCTTTCTCAATGCCACTCTTATGACAATTTGGTCTATATTTTCTGCTACTATTTAGAAAGTAAGTAGCTTTATTTGTAAAGAGTGTGACTTATTGACATGTAGACATCTAGATTGTATTGTTACTGTTTAATTTTATATACATCTTTTCCCTTCCTAATGCGAATCTGATGACTTATTTTTGCCACTTCTCATGATGTAAATAGATGTGTTATTAATCAGCATTTATTTGTAATTACATGTTTAGATTGTAGAGTTAATACTCTAATTTCCTTTTTCTCTTTTCACTGTCACTTTGACTATATTTTTATTACTATTTAGCTAATTATTTAGATTAATAATTATGTATGTAAAACAGTGTAGTGTTTTTATGAGAAGATTATATCATTAATGTTAAATTTATGTATCTTTCTTTCTTTTTTTTAATGCTTTTTTTTTTTTTTTTGACAACTGTTATTCCTGCCAATATTTAGGATGTAAGTAGTTGTTGTAACTGTGTTAGTAAACAGTTTAATGTATTTATAAAGTACATGTATAAGATTGTATCATTAATGTTCAATCTTTCCTTTTCCCTACTAAAATCCATCATGACATAAACTTGATTTGTATCTTTTACCACTATTTACTGGTAAGTAGATATATTGGTAGCCATCATAGGATTATGATGAAGTAGATTATATTATTGATGTTTAATTTATCTTTTGTTTCTTTTTCCTTTCTTAATATCACTCCAATGACAACTTGACCTTTATTAATGCCACAATTTAGATTGTAAGTAAATATAGTAATTATGTTAGTATCCAGTAATAAATATTGATGATTGTTTCATTAATGTTTATCTTTATCTCTCATTTTTCCTTCCTTAATGACACTCTAACTACAAATTGACCATCTTTTTTACAACTATTTAGGATGTAAGTAGATATAATAATTGTGTTAATAATCAATGTGAATTGAAAATTACATGTTTTTATTTTTAAAAGTTCTTTTTACTTTCTTAACCACCACTCTGACAACCTGTATTTTCTACCACTATTTAGTATGTAAGTATTGTGTTAGTAGTTTGTGTAATGTATTGATTAATTAAATTGTGTTATTAATGTTCATCTTTGTCTCTACTCTTCTTTTTTTAATGCCATTCTGATGACGGCTTAAACTATTTTTTCTCCTCTCTTTAGGATGTAAGTAAATGTAATAATTGTTTAGTAAGTTAGTGCAATGTAATGATGAATAAATTATATCATTAATTTCTTTTTTAATGCCTATAATTGTTTTAGACCACATGTTATATATCTAGGTATATCTTACTCTGTATATCCATTCAATTTATTTCAATTCTATTGTTGTATGGAGAATTGAAAGGGAGACAAAATTAATTCTTGGAGCATTTAACAGTCAATTAGTTTTATTATTTTAATGTGAATATCTTCCAAAACAATTATAGATGATTTTTCAGATATAATTTTTTTATTTGTCTTTTTTTCCCTTTGTTAATGTCACTCTGACACTTGGTACCTGTATCTTTCTGCCACTATTTAGGATGTAAGTAATTTAATAATAGTGTTAATGACCAGTATAATGTATTGATAAAATATGTATATAGACTAAATTATTATAACATTCATATTTTTTTCTTTTCTCCCTCTCAATGCCACTGCTGACATCCTGTATTTTCTGTATATTTCTTTCTTCTTTCTTCATACCTTTTAACAACTGCATTTTCTGCCACTATTTAGGATGTAAGTAGTTGTTGGTACTGTGTTAGTAACCAGTTTAATGTATTTAATAAAGTACATGTTTAGATGTATCATTATGTTTAATCTTTCCTTTTCCCTTCTCAAATCCATTATGACAACAACTTGAATTGTATCTTTTGCAACTATTTAGCTGGTAAGTAGATATATTGGTAGCCATCATAGGATTATGATGAAGTAGATTATATTATTGATGTTTAATTTCTATATTGTTTCTTTTTCCTTTCTTAATATCACTCCAATGACAACTTGACCTTTATTTAATGTCACAATTTAGTTTGTAAGTAAATATAGTAATTATGTTAGATCCAGTATAATAAATATATTGATGATTGTTTCATTAATGTTTATCTTTATCTTTCATTTGTCCTCCTTTAACAACAAATTGACCATCTTTTTTAACAACTATTTAGGATGTAAGTAGATATAATAATTGTGTTAATAATCAATGTGAATTGAAAATTACATGTTTTTTATTTTAAAAAATATAACTGTATTAATGCTAGCTATGTATTTAAGTAGATATATACTATAAATATAAACATTTCATGTATCTATCTTTTTTCCTTTCTCAATGCCACTTTTATGTCAATTTGGTCTATATTTTCTGCTACTATTAGAAAGTAAATAGCTGCATTAGTAACCAGTGTAATTTATTGATGAAGTACATGTGTAGATTTTAACATTACTATTTACATTTTATGTTTTTCTTTCTTAATGCCACTCTGATGATCTATTTTTTCATGCTATTATTTAGGATGTAAGTGGAGTATAATTGTGTTAGTAATTGATACATATTGATAAAATACATCTTTTGATTATAACATTCATATTTTTTCTTTCTCCCTCTCAATGACACTCTGACATTCCTGTATTTTCTGTATATTTCTTTCTTCTTTCTTCATACCTTTCGACAACTGCATTTCTGCCACTATTAGGATGTAAGTAGTTGTGGGCACTGTTTTTAGTAACCAGTTTAATGTATTTATTAAGTACATGTTTAGATTGTATCATTAATGTTTAATGCAATCTTTTTCTTTTCCCTTCTCAAATCCATTATGACAACAACTTGATCTGTATTTTTGCCACTATTTAGCTGGTAAGTAGATGTATTGGTAGCCATCATAGGATTATGATGAAGTAGATCATATCATTGATGTTCAATTACCTATCCTTACTTTTTCCTTTCTTAATATCACTCCAATGACAACTTGACCTGTATTAATGTCACATTTATTTGTAAGTAAAATTAATATAGTAATTATGTTGTATCCAGTATAATATATGATGATTGTTTTAGTAATGT
This sequence comes from Gigantopelta aegis, assembly GCF_016097555.1. NCBI lineage: Eukaryota > Metazoa > Mollusca > Gastropoda > Neomphalida > Peltospiridae > Gigantopelta > Gigantopelta aegis. Next base: position 88,740 of record NW_024532806.1, read on the forward strand.
TAATTTTTATATCTCATTTTTCCTTTCTTAATGACACTCTGACAACAAATAACTATCTTTTTTACAACTATTTAGGATGTAGTAGATATAATATTGCGTAGTAATCAATGTGAATTAAAAATTACTTGTTTTAATTATACCATTTATTTTCAAATTTTTCTTTTCCTTTCCTAACCGCCAAACAACGTCCTGTGTTTTCTACCCACTCTTTAGTATGTAAGTATGTGTTAGAAATTTGTGTAATGTATTGATCTAGTAGATTGTATCATAAATGTTCATCTTATCTCTCCTTTTTCCTTTCTAATGCCATTCTGATGACAAACTAAACAATTTTTTTGTCTCCACTTTCAGATGTAAGTAACATTTTAGTACTTATGTAGTAACTATTATTAAGTATAGTGGATTTTTTTCATAAATATTCACTTTATTTTATTATTCTTTTCTTAATTACACTCTCACAACAATTTGACCTTTTGTGTCTATTTTGTGATAATTGTATTAATAGTCAAATGATTTATTGATGAAGTCAATATTATTATTATTATTATAATCTTGCAATTGTTATGTAATTTTCCTTTTTCCTTCTTCATGCTACTTGATGACCACTGGTCTATATGTTCGCAACAATTTAGCCGTAGGTAGATATAATAATAGTATTAGTAACCATTGTAATGTAATAATGAAGATTTTATTATTAATGTATAAATTTAAGTATCTTCCCTTTTTTCTTTTTAAATGTCACAACGTGATCTATTTTATGCCAATATTTAGGAGGTAAGTGGTTGTAATATATATTTATGAAGTACATGTGTAGATAATGTCATTACTGTTTACATTTTTTGCATGATTTTTTGGTTTCTGTTCTGACAACAACTTGAACCTGTATGTTCTGTCATATTTAGCCAGTAATTGAAATTATAATTGTCCATTTAATATATATCAAAGTAGATTGTGTCATAAAATATTAACATTTTATGTATCATTTCCATTTTTCTTTCTCAATGCCACTCTTATGACAATTTGGTCTATATTTTCTGCTACTATTTAGAAAGTAGTAGCTTTATTTGTAAAGAGTGTGACTTATTGACGTAGTAGAAATCTAGATTGTATTGTTACTGTTTATTTTTATATACATCTTTTCCCTTCCTAATGCAATCTGATGACTTATTTTGCCACTTCTCATGATGTAAATAGATGTGTTATTAATCAGCATTTATTTGTAATTACATGTTTAGATTGTAGAGTTAATACTCTAATTTCCATTTTTCTCTTTTCAATGTCACTTTGACTATATTTTTATTACTATTTAGCTAATTATTTAGATTAATAATTATGTATGTAACAGTGTAGTGTTTTTATGAAGAAGATTATCTCATTAATGTTAAATTTATGTATCTTTCTTTCTTCTTTTTAATGCCTTTTGACAACTGTTATTCCTGCCACTATTTAGGATGTAAGTAGTTGTTGTAACTGTGTTAGTAAACAGTTTAATGTATTTATAAAGTACATGTATAAGATTGTATCATTAATGTTCCAATCTTTCCTTTTCCCTACTAAAATCCTCATGACATAAACTTGATTTGTATCTTTTACTCACTATTTAGCTGGTAAGATATATATTGGTAGCCATCATAGGATTATGATGAAGTAGAATTATATATTGATGTTTAATTTATCTTTTTTGTTTCTTTTTCCTTTCTTAATATCACTCCAATGACAACTTGACCTTATTTAATGCCCCAATTTAGATTGTAAGTAATATAGTAATTATGTTAGTATCCATAGTAATAATAAATTGATATTGTTTCATTAATGTTTATCTTTATCTCTCATTTGTCCTTCCTTAATGACACTCTAACTACAAATTGACCATCTTTTTTACAACTATTTAGGATGTAAGTGATATAATAATTGTGTTAATAATCAATGTGAATTGAAAATTACCATGTTTTTATTTTTAAAATCTCTTTTTTACTTTTCTTAACCACGCTCTCTGACAACCTGTATTTTCTACACTATTTAGTATGTAAGTATTGTGTTAGTAGTTTGTGTAATGTATATGATTATTAAATTGTGTTATTAATTGTTCATCTTTGTCTCTACTCTTTCTTTTTTTAATGCCCATTCTGATGACGGCTTAAACTATTTTTTCTCCTCTCTTTAGGATGTAAGTAAATGTAATAATTGTATTAGTAATTAGTGCAGTGTAATGATGCATAAATTATATCATTAATTTCTTTTTATGCCTATAATTGTTTTAGACCACATGTTATATATCTAGGTATATCTTACTCTGTATATCCATTCATTTTATTCAATGTCTATTGTTGTATGTGAGAATTGAAAGGGAGACAAAAATTATTGTTGGAGCATTTAACAGTCAAATTAATTTATTATTTTAAATGTGAATATCTTCCAAAACAATTATAGGATGATTTTTGAGATATAATCTTGTTATTTGTCTTTTTTTCCTTTGTTAATGGCACTCTGACACTTGGTACCTGTATCTTTCTGCCACTATTTAGGATGTAAGTAATTTAATAATAGTGTTAATGACCGGTATATTGTATGATGCAATATGTATATAGACTAAATTATTATAACATTCATATTTTTTTCTTTCCCTCTCAATGCCACTCTGACATCCTGTATTTTCTGTATATTTCTTTCTTCTTTCTTCATACTTTCAACAACTGCATTTTCTGCCACTATTTAGGATGTAAGTAGTTGTTTGGTACTGTGTTAGTAACCAGTTTAATGTATTATAAAGTACATGTTAGATTGTATCATTAATGTTTAATCTTTCCTTTTCCCTTCTCAAATCCATTATGACAACAACACTTGATCTGTATTTTTGTCACTATTTAGCTGGTAAGTAGATGTATTGGTAGCCATCATAGGATTATGATGAAGTAGATCAATATCATTGATGTTCAATTACCTATCCTTACTTCTTAATACCACTTCAATAACATCTTGACCTGTATAATGTCACAATTTAGTTTTAAGTAAAATTACTATAGTAATTATGTTAGTATCCAGTATAATATATGTAAGTAACTAGTATTAAGTATAGTTGATTTTTTCATAAATGTTCACTTTATTTTTTATTATTCTTTTCTTAATGACACTCTCACAAATTTTACCTTTTTGGTGTCTATTAGGAAGTAAGTAGATATGATGATGTGTTACTAAACCATTGGAAATTATCATTAATATTTAGTTTTTATATATCTTTCCTTTTTTACCTTACATATTGCCACTCTGGTGATAACTGACCTATTTTTGCCACTCTTTAGGATGTAAGGAGTTGTGGATAATTGTATTAATAGTCATATGATTTATGATGAATCAATATTATTATCTATTAGTTATAATCTTGCAATTGTTATGTAATTTTCCTTTTTCCTTTCTTCATGCTACTCTGATGACAACTTGATCTATATGTTTCTGCAACAATTTAGCGGTAGGTAGATATAATAATAGTATTAGTAAACCAGTGTAATGTAATAATGAAGATTTTATTATTAATGTATAAATTTAAGTATCTTCCCTTTTTTCTTTTTTTAATGTCACAACGTGATCTACATTTATGCCACTATTTAGGAGGTAAGTGGTTTGTATTAGTAACCAGTGTAATATATTCATGAAGTACATGTGTAGATAATGTCCTTACTGTTTACATTTTATACATGTTTTTTTTGTTTCTATTCTGACAACAACTTGACCTGTATGTTCTGTCACTATATTAGCCAGTAAGTTTGAAATTATAATGTCCATTTAATATATATCAAAGTAGATTGTGTCATAAATATTAACATTTATTGTTATTCTGTATCTTTCCATTTTTCTTTCTCAATGCCAACTCTTATGACAATTTGGTCTATATTTTCTGCTTACTATTTAGGAAGTAAGTAGCTTTATTTGTAAAGAGTGGACTTATTGACATAATAGACATCTAGATTGTATTGTTACTGTTTAATTTTATATACATCTTTTCCCTTCTAATGCGAATCTGATGACTTTATTTTTGCCATTATCATGATGTAAATAGATGTGTTATAATCAGCATTTATTTGTAATTACATGTTTTGATTGTAGAGTTAATACTCTAATTTCCTTTTTCTCTTTTCACTGTCACTTTGACTATATTTTTTATTACTATTTAGCTAATTATTTAGATTAATAATTATGTAGGTAAACACTGTGTAGTGTTTTTATGAAGAAGATTATATCATTATGTTAAATTTATGTATCTTTTTTCTTTTTTTTAATGCCTTTTGACAACTGTATTCCTGCCAATATTTAGGATGTAAGTAGTTGTTGTAAACTATGTTAGTAAAACAGTTAATGTATTTATAAAGTACATGTTATAAGATTGTTATCATTAATGTTCAATCTTTCCTTTCCCTACTAAAATCCATCATGACATAAACTTGATTTGTATTTTTCACACTATTTAGCTGGTAAGTAGATGCATTGGTAGCCATCATAGCATTATGATGAAGTAGATCATATCATTGATGTTCAATGTTTATGAGTCTTTTCTTTTTTCCTTTTTTATTCCCTTTTCTGACGACAACCTGACCCTGCTTTTCTGCCACTATTTAGCAGGTAAGTAAAATGAATTGCTAAATAGTTTACTATAATAAAGTAATGGAAGTACATGATTGTATTGTTACAGTTTGATTTTTATGTATTTTTTTTGTTTTTCTTTCTAATATTATTTTGATGGCACTTTATCTAATTATCTGCAACTATTTAGGAAGTAATTAGATGTAATGAATGTGTTATTAATCTTCTATTGTAATAAATGAAGCATATGTAGATTATAACATAATGTTCAAATTTCATATTTACTTTCTTTTTCTTAATCCCATCATGATAACAACTTGGCTGTATTTTGCTACTGTTTACTGGTAAGTAGATGAATGAAATAACTGTGTTTGTAATAATGTATTGATAAAGTAGATTGTAATTTTATTTTTTCAAGCTTTATGTGTCATTTCTTTTTTCCTTCTTAATGCCGCTCTAACAACACCTTAACTTGTATTATTTTACTGTTATTAGCTGGTAAATAGATTAATAGTGTACCAGTGTGTGTATTGATGTATTGACTGTAGTGTTATTGTTAATTTAGTATCTTTCTTTTTTTCCTTTCTTAATGCACACTCTGATGCAACTTGACATGTACATGCTGCCATTATTTAGCGAGTAAGTAGATGTAATAAAATGAATTAGTAATCAGTGAAATGTATTGATGAAGTACATGTGTAGATTTTGGATTTTTTTAAAAAATCCTTTCCCTTTTTAATGTCAAACTTTGATGACACCTTGATCTGTACTTTGTGCCACTATTATAGGCCAGTAAGATCATGTAATGACTGTGTCAGTAACCACAGTAAGGTATTGATAAATGCATTGTAACATTGATGTTCAAAGTTTGTGGTATCTTTTCTCCTTTCTTAATGCCACTTAATGACAATTTGACCTCTATTTTATCTTCTATTTTAGCCAGTAAGTAGATGGTATTAGTAACCATTTGTAATATGTTAATAAAGTACATGTTTGGATTGTATTGTTACCTTTTTAAATTTTATAATTTTTCCTTTTTTTTCTCTTAATACCTTTATAATGGTCAATTTATCCAATTTTTCCTGCCACTGTTTAGGAGGTAAAGTCGCTAGATTTATTGAAAGTTTATTTTGTATTTCTTAATACACTCTTACACAACTTGAACTCTGTTTTCTGACACAATTTAGAGGGTAAGTGATGTATAGCAAGTAGTGTATTATTGATGAATTGATAAGTACGGTATAGATATTATCGCTAGTGTTTTCAAATGTTTATAGTATGTTATGTATTTTTTCTTTACTTTCTTATTCTACTCATAATTTCAAATTAACCTATATTTCGTGTAGTTGTGTTATATGTAATGACTTGCTAGTACTGTATTACCTTGGGCTTTATGCCTTCATTAGGTTTGGCAGTTATCACTGCCTATGTAGAGATGACCTGGAGTTGATATTAACAGAATTAAATAAATTTTATATCTAAACAATTTCTAGTGTCTCAAACATTTTAAGTAACCATGTTTTCAGAAGCAACACAGCTTTACGGATTTATAATGAAAGGTAGTCATTTTTATATAGTCCATTCTATAGTCCCAACCTCACAGTCCTTCATGGTGTGTGCTTTCGCATGAATTATGGCAACATGATAAAAAGTGCATAAATATTTTCTTTGAAATGAAGTGATGTATACCTGGTCAATATCCATCTGATTAAAAAATGCAAACAAGGAATGCAACAATGTCAATATCATCAGCATTCTCACTAATAGCATGTGTAGATCAAATACCTTTCCATTAATAATATGATTGACTATACTAATTACATCCATTGATGACTTGTTTGATTGTTCTTTAATAGATTGATACGGAACCATCTCTTTATCCACATGAAGCATGTTAATACGGTTGTTTTTTTTTGTGTGTACATGTACACGTCTGCTTGAGAACTACTTTAGTTGCACATTTTTGAACTTGGTTCAAGTTATATCCTGTTTAGAACTTTCTGGACTAGGATTGCAACAGATGATGTTTTTAAGTAAGAAACATCTTTCAATGAAAAGCACATAAAAATGCACAGCGCCTTGCACAGTAGTACTATAATTAAAATAGATAGGTAAGAATAAATAAAATGCCATAACTTCAAAACTAGAAACCTTTATGAAAGTTCCAACATTGGGTTGTTAGGCCCACATGCACATACATGTACACAAAGGTAGTACTTTAACCTTCACCTATACAAGAGTGATGAGGGTTAACAAGTTAACACCACATGACATTGACAATGAAATTGTTTCATTCAGTGTATAATCTTTCTCATTCATTTTTCAAATGCGAGGCATGTGCTAGTGCAAATATTCTGTGAAATAGAATTATTATTGTCAACCTTGTATAATAATTTCATAATATCGTTTACTATTTTTGTGAAATATTATTGTGTATGTAATGATGCCGGCTAATTACTCTCATGTTATCTGCTTTTATCATATATATATATGTAGTATGTATATATACACTCTGATATTTTTATTTCATTTGCCTGTTCTTAATTATCAATAATTGTATGGTTTTATTAGTTTATAATATTATATATTATTATATAGAGTGCTTACAAAAATAGCTCTAGAAGAGGGGAAAGCTGATATAGCATTATGGACGAATGATACTCCTCGGTACAGGGGTGTGGGAAAAACTAGTCTAAAGCGATCTTTGATGAAACTGCCTTTTGATCCTAAACAATAAGTACTGTCCGGTCTCTGATATCGCTATGTTCAACAGTTGAGTTAAGGTGGCTGCTGTGGAACTAGAAAGAGAAATGGAAGAAAGTGACGTCTGATGATGAACTAAATGAAATGGCACAACTACTTGCTATGGTATAAATCATCAAGCTCAACATCCAGATCCCTACTTAGCAAAGTGGCTGCCATGAGTCTCTATCCCAGTTCAGCTATTGCTCATATGATTAAAACAGCTTTCATCATGAATGAAGATGCAAATTGAAGATATTGAAAGATAGAGGTGGAGTCAATCTTTTTGAAGGATATGGAACGTGCCATTGAAGCGCCTAAAGATGATCTTGTGAAGATGGAGCCTCAACCTCTCGTTAACATATGGATTGTGGTGGGACAGCCCATTTTTCTTGAAATCCTCCCAGCCTTTCTTACTCACAGCACCATTTCTTCCTCATGTTCAATGCAATGAAATCTTTAAATGAAAAGTGGCATTCAGTATTAGCACCGAGGGAGAGAACAGAGTTGATGAGGAAGTTGATGAAACCACATTGGAGTTGTTACTCAGCTGGATGGGCCATATTCATAGTCAGCTTATAACATATGATGATGGGGCCATTCAGATTACCCTCGATGTACTGCGTTGTACACATGGAGATCAATTGAATGTAGCCAAAGAAACAGAAGTGAAAGATGAACTTGAACACATTATCGAGGACACAGTTTTGCACCAATTATTGAAGATTTCTCATGTTGACAACACCACTTCTGGTAAAGGGGAAATTTGAAGATCCTATTTTGCAAAATTACGAAAGCTATATAGTAAGTTCACTTCTGAGAAGCTCATTGTTGAACTCCAGTAGTTGGGTTCTCTTTCGAAAAGTGATCAGCAATATCGTAAGAATGTCATTGGTCTTGAAGAAGCTTGCTATTGGGATAGCCTGCAAAATTCCTATGATAATGTCCCTAAAGTCCTCCTATTTATCATGATTGTAGGAGTTCCTGGTGTTCTCCTCGTACCTTGATGGTTATGCGACACTGCTATCTGTATCTGTAATCCTTAGAAAATGGTTTAGGTGGATGTGTATTGGGGCAAGGTATTCACTCTAAGATGAAAAAGATACAGGGGCTCGTACATGGTGTGTTGGAGGAAATTACTTCGTGAAAATGGTATCTTAGTTCAGCCATTTTATCACGATGAATCAGTCTCTGGTAGGGTGTGGTGTGAAGGTCTTGATCCAATATGTTATGATAATGGACACGCTCCCATTCAGTTATTTTTGTTTGCTGCTGAAAGTCTTTACCAAGGAATGTAAGAGAGATAGGTTCTGTCAACTCCCCCCCCCTAGATTATTTTTACCAGCGCTTCTAAAATCTTCCTTGGAGATCCTAATAACGGTGCACCTGGCTATTTAAAAATGCACGCCCTCTGCATATTGTATTTCTACCACTAAGTTAACACAACAGGTTTCTTTACTCGTTAGCTACAGCCATAGCTGGCCACCTTCATGTGGAGCTTTTTTTAAAAGATGGATCCTTTCGAATCGTGTCACCTTTCTATATGTATGTCACAAATTGATCGTGTTAACACTCACAGATCTACACTATGCTATGCAAGTGAATGTATTACGATATGCTCCTGATAGCCATTCTCGTCAGTCTTTTAATGCCATATGTCAAGAACTAGTTATAGTTCTGGAAGATTGCATTACTAAAGTTTAAAGAAACTCTCAACACCAGTACTAGAGTGTTGGATCAAAGGAATATTGCTGTTCAGACAACAGAAGTTCGATTTGTATGTGATATGTGGATTGTGGTCAACTCAGGTATTAGGATACAGTTTACCTCCATTATGTATTACTATGACTGTTTTTTCTTATTTAATTTTAATTCTGTTATTCTTTAGATATAAATCTTGTGGCATACCTGCTAAAGTGAATCATCCCCTCACTATCTAGTTACAACTAAAGGTCAAACAAGTGATCATCACTCTTCATGTGAAGAAAAGCCAACCAATTTTCGTTTACCTACAGCTGAGGAAGGAGTTTGGTTTAAAGAAATGGGAAAGGTATTAAAATTATTTATGACCAATTTATTGTGATTTTATAGGGGTGAAAAAACCAAAGAAAATAGAAGCCCTTACTCAACTAGTTCCTATGCCTCACACTGGCACATGATAGGAGAAGCACTGGAAGTTCCATTCGATAAACTGCAGAGCATGCGTCAGAAACCATGGTGCCGACCCCGATACAATGAAACTGTCGTTGATGATTGAAGAGTGGTTAAACAGCCAATGCTGATTGGGCTACACTAAAAAAGTTGTGGAGGGTCCTCTTGTCAACAATAAAGAAGTGCTGATAGTATTTGTAAATTTGTTACTGAGTCATTAACATGTAATGCTGGGGCACCCCACAAAAAAAAAACTCAGTTCCTATAGTGATGTCCGACTGATATGCTATTTAACTGTAATACTATTAGTTTTATTAGTTTTGATCTAACTAGCCATATTAAGAGTATTAATCATTGTAGTACATTCTTTGCTGAATAAATTTGTAATTTTGATCCTCAAGTCACATAGTCCATTTCTATTATCTACTGTAGTATCAAGTACATGGTAACAATCTAAGTCAGGTGCTTTATTAATGAAATAAACAAAATATAACAAAAAAAATTATAGTTTAATGTAAAGTTTTTAAAATTTTAGTGTAAAAAGTTTATAAACAATGTATGTTAATATTAATACACAATGGTAGGATAACTTCTGTACTGAAGAATACTCCAAAAAGGAGGAATCAAATGAACAAAAAGCTTTAAAATCTGAAAAATCTTTGAAAAAAAAGCTTTCAGTGAAGACTCAAGAATTCAATAAAAACCTCCTGCATGTAGCTTATGACATTTTCCAGACTTTTTAAAGTGAGAATTTTTGTAAAATATTTCTTTGGGAAGTTATGACAGTTTTACTAACCGAAGTGACTATTTTTTACGGTCCCGTAAACTGTTAATCATTAGCTATTTTTCGGCAAACGGAAACCACGCCTCTAACTCGCCCAGAAAAATATTAATGATGGTTCCAGTACTAGTGTCATGGCACATAGGTGTATGCATGGGAATTGCAAATTACTTGACCTTGGATAGATTTAAACATGACTAATTTTAAGTTTTTAATATTAGTTCTTATTTAGTTCAAATGCACACTATTAGTTTTCATTTAGTGCAAGTTCATTAACATGGGCATGGGTCTACAAAACTAAGGCCTTTTCTTGGGAGGATTCCTCAACCAAATGCAAGCAAAGTGATACTGTTAAGGCAAAAATCACATCCTATGCTTTTGCCATCACTGAGTAGTTTAGAACATATAAAACATATCCAACAAACTTTCTCTCTCATAACATCCATAGCATTTCCACTTGGTTCCAAGCAATCATAATTAAATACTTTTTTATCAAATTAATACACATTTTTTTTATCTAAAACTTCATAAGCACTTATTCTGGGCGAACTTTCCACTTCATCCTCCTTGATATGATCTCGTTGTGCATTGCTGAGTTGCTACATTTTCATCCACAAACCAACAAAGCATCACTGTATATTAGAGAATCAAAATGTTAAACACACAGCACAATACCTTTTATTTTTTCTCATTCAGATTTCTTAATGAATGGAGGTAACTTAGTGTTGTTTCCGTTTGCCGTAAAAATAGCTAGTGATTAACAGTTTACGGGCCCGTATCAAATAGTCACTTCGTTTACTAACTTTTGGCAGTTATCTTGGTCAATACATTGAGCACGAACTAAAAAATACTAGCACTATTAGCTATCATTGGAGAATGATTAAAATTTTACTAAAAAGTTGGAAAGCGTTGGACCTTTTGTCAATTAGAGTGCAAAAGTACCCAGTATACGCACTAAAAGGCAAAGCTTTTTTTTTTTCCTTTGATTGAAGAGAAATGCTGATTCATCAATAAGCATCTTGCGCATCACGTGAGATATCTCTTGTCTGGTATAGTTCACTTAAGGAAGCTAAAAAGAATAAAGAAAGTCTCTGGATAAGACCACAGCAAGGTTAAGCATGGCACTTTAAATGCTTTCATTTTGAATATGAGGCTGCACTGAAACGGATATCTGAAGGTCAGTGCTTTTGTTAGAACATGTAGGAAGAAGTATATAATGTATAAATGAAATATTTTCAATAAGTTGCTTTACCTTGAATGATATATACAGTTGTGTGTGCTGTCTATTATATCTTTTCAGCTCTATTATCGTCAATTTAGTATTGCCAAGTGACATCAAAACATTGTCATGTTAATATCAGATAAATCATTACCAACCAATAAAAAATTAATAGTATTGTTGTATTAAGTATGGAAACTGTTTAAAATTATGATGTGTTTTGTCTTGTCTTCTTAGATGTTAAACAGTGGGTTACAATAAAATTCAAAATTGAGAGGACATTTGATGTTAATACACGTCCTATTGAAATAAAAGTGAAATTATTGTAATTATATATTGGATCAAAGATTATTGAAAGAGAAACATGTTTAATGATAAATTGTTTAAATTGATAAATGTACCAGTGATAATACTCTTCAATAAGTCACATTGTATCATATTTCATTGGTTGTAGAAACATTGTTGTATAATTTACAGGGCTATCCACATTTCTTTTTATTTACTATATCAAAAAACAAGTAAAATTATTTATAACATTGCATATTTTGATATACCCTCTCTGCAGTAATTCACACCAGTCATGATCAATGATATACATGGGGCTATGTTTGTGTCAAAATTGGAAAAATTATCATGATATAATAAATAGGTCATTATTTATTAAAATTATTGTTGATTTACTTCTTATATTTTTAAATCAAGCATTATTAGTAAATCACAAGTTTATAATATGATTGGGCCTCATATATATACCATTAAATAAACGGCACCTCATAATGCATACCATATACCCATAAATTGGAAACTTGATGAATCAATTATTAAATATGAATGATTACTTAAATATTCTATGATTTATTAAATAAGCCATGATTTACTAATAATCCGCAATTTATAAATAATCCATGATTTATTAAATAATTCATATTTATTAAATAAGCCATGATTTACTAAAAATTCCTGATTTATTAATAAATCCATGATTTACTAAATAATCATAATTTATTTAAATAATCCATGATTTACTAAATAATTCATAATTTATTAAATAATCCATGATTTATTAAATAATCCATGATTTATTAATAATCCATGATTTATTAAATAATCCATGATTTATTAAATAATGTATACATATAAAAAGGGATAATTGATAAATAAATTGCAATGTCAGTTATATATCAATGTTTATTTTATCAATAATTCATATATTTATTTACAGATTGAAGGTGCTTTATCTGGTGAAATACATAAGGAGTGAGTATCTTACTCAAAAATAGATAATTTTTATGAATCTTCTTTTTCTAAATATATTGATCTGACAATTTATAAACCTCACTTAGCCATCATTGGACTCATTACACTGATTGATCTTTTTATTATATACTGAAACTATTGAGACATGTAGGAGGGGCCAATAAACAAAATTTGGTTATAAAATGAAATATTTAATTTCACGGTCTCAGTAGCTATTACAGTGATCTATTGGACACCAGTATAACAATAGTAGTCACTTCCTTTATATGATTGTAATAGTACTATATATAGTGTGTACTTGTATTCTATTTTCTATATGCCAATTTATCCCAAAAACAAACAAAGAAACACTAGCCAAATGTCTAATAGCTGTTCAAGAATACAGATACAAAAGGCTATTGTTTAAGTGTAAGTGGCAAGTTTACTTTATAAGGAAATTAATATCCTAAGGACACGTAACTAAATGTAATTGTCCTGTTGATTGTCAAGTGATAGTCCCATTTTTTTTCTGTATTGAATTTCTTGATCTAAATATCTTTCATATTTCAAAACTTGTACCAGTTTGGCTAGTATCAGGGAAAAACAATAAGTATTATGAGAATAATGACACTCTTTTAACTATAATATATAAGTAAAGAACTCAGACAGCCTGCTCTCTTCTCCTTGACCAACTAAACCACATACTTTCCACTAACATTAATAAAATTTTTTCCACCAAATCCAGATGCTGGATACCATAGTCCAACCCAAAATATTCTCATCTCATGTAGACAACGGAGTATCTATTGTGAACTCTAATGGATGTAAATGCGTAAGCAATCCCTTACAAACGTTGGGACAACAGCTGCCTCTGTATGAAGTGGTGTTTAATATAAACTGTCTTTACAAGCCAACAATGGACACATAATATAATGTGTGTCACTAAAGCAAAATAAGTCCTAGACCCAAGTTCTCTTAAGCATGCTAGACTAAATTTATTAGAAACATGGATATATATCAACAACAACTGATAGAGAAGAATAAGACTGCAGCTACTGAAGAAGTATAATGAATTCTTCAATGCAAAGCAAGAAAATGAACTGTGGTGCGTTGTTTTGGATTCCCAGAAAAACAATTCACTGTTAATTCTCTTGCACAGAAAAGGCCCACTGCAGAGATTAATATGTGGGAAATTAACCTCTAAAACAGTTTTAAATCCCTCTTACCTGCTTTCCACTGAGAAAGAATCCATCCATATTTTTCATTACCTAAGTCTAAACGTTAAGGATAGTCTTCCTCCCAGTATGTTAAGTACTATTGCGATTTTTTCGGATATTTGTTTTTTCTCGTCATAATTTATTACTTGACCAATGAGTTTAACTGGATTGACAATGTTTCAAGTAGTATCAAGCCAATGTTTAAAGAGATAGTTTGTTATTATACTACATATACTGTGTCATGCCTGATTCTATATACGTCACTGTGAACCAAAACTGTTTGATCATACACTGTCCAATTTCTAAAATGACATGAGATAAATCGCATGCATATAGTATACCAATTAATAATAGCGCTTAGCTCATCAGCTAATGCTCCTATTATGTTTTGATCAAGACCTGAATTGAGTATAATTGGATTAGAATAACCCAACACGATACCAAATCTATTTCCAGTATAACAGCTATATCCAAGACTATCAAGAAAAGATATTTTGCCATTCTTCTGGCAAATATGCATTACGTACAATAATTGCCAAGCCCGCAAAATGTCAAGATAAAAATGAGAAGTTTGTACACCAGTAATGATAGTTTAATATCTAATACCTGTCTTTCCCCCCCCCCCTATTAGCAATTTAGTAGACCAAACAGTGGAAATGAATAAAGGTATATCAGCGTAAGTGCTATAGCAAAAACATTGTATACTACTAACGATTAGGAAGATTGGTTCTATTGTTTTGAAGATTTAGTTGCACCACCCACATCTATTGACCTTATGTACTACTGTGAACAAAACATCATAGGCATGCCTGAGAATGAGAAATTTAGTATCACGGATTTCAACAACTAATCTTTCTCTTTTCAACATGTTAGACAAGAGTGTCTTCATTCCTAACAGATTGATATGATTCAACAATGTTAATAGAAATATTACAAAGGAATAGCAAACTTATTTGTTTTTTTATTTTTAAGGTAAAATCACATTTTGTTGACATTTCTTTACTAGCTTACCTAACTAGTGATGTATGGAGTATTTTGAGCTACACAATATTGAGATCTAGGAAACCAAAAGTATCTGACTTATAAGGGGAAATGCACTTGAGTGTCCTCAATTTTTCCCTCTCAATAACCCTCTATTAATTAAGTGATTAGACAGTTGTTGAGAATATCTAACAATTTTTGTAAGTTCTAGAATAGCTATTTAATTCTAATAACCTATAACCTATATGTGTTTCAATTGAGATATACACCATAAAAGTCTGCATATCCTACAAATTGTGAAATATCTATAATAAAGTAACTCTACTCATGACATGAGTCATAGGACACATACGGTACACTATATTCATTTAATAAAAAGATTGTACAGATATAGTGGTGATAATTTTTTTGAGATCTTGATTTGAATGTGTGTTAAATTTAACTTGAACGACTGTGATAACAGATGTTAAATATACACACTATCAGACAGATCAATCTTGAAAATAGGCTAAGTAATCACTTCTATATAATTATTACTGTACAAACAAAGGAAAGTCAACATTTTTTTCACAGATAAACATCAATGTACATACTACAAAGTATTGTAAAACACATTCTGGCTCGAAAAGCCTCAAATAACTTTACAGATCCAATTTGCTTAATCTAATTCTGTTTTAAAAACGGATATCCTCTAACGATATCCATAAGTCTCTCTGCTAGTCCATATATTTGTCCGTGCAAATGTGGATTTATCAATATTAAGAACAAAATGGCTGCCATTACAAAATATTAAAAGGAATTATATAAAGATTTCTTACTGAAAACCATTTATATAAACTTTACTATACATTTTAGACATATTCTTAAAATTGGATTAGTAACGTCAACTGCTTTTTTTTAATACTCAGATAAAATTACTTATTGACTTAATATTGACTTCACAGACTGAACAAAAATTGATAAACAGTAACAAAACACAATCCTACATACTACTATACTACAAAGTTTCCTAAACATATTATATCATTGGCATCTAAAGTAACTAGACAGTCCTCATAATAATTGTAGATAAACCTTTCTGCTTCAGGCCCAATAAATACGTTGCCCTTTACTCGTAGAATAGTTATAATAACTTGTTTGGTTTTCTTTGTTTATATGTATTATAACTCTTAATTTTCATTAAAGCGAATAACATTTGAAGACATTAACATTTCCCCTATGGTTGCCCAGTGTCTGGAAGATGAAAAATCCTACTTTGTACCTTTTACGTCTGAATTTGTTACAAATTTGGCAGATATTGGCATTGTTTTGGAGGTTGTCCTATTGTAAATTTAATGAGCGCGGAAATACAAGTATACCAGGTCCCTGAGTATTTTGAAAATGGGAGTTTATTTACAAGATTAGTGGTTCACAGTAACCGTAGTGAAACCATAGTTAGCTGGTGGTATATGGTAATAAAGGGGAAATTGCTCAAGAACAGGTTAGTTCACTTTAGTAATGATTTGTAATATATCTCTGAGTGTGAACAACAAGTCGTTTTTTGGCGTCTATTCGTGAACATGCGGCATTGCAAACCCTTTTACAGCTGTTACATTGTAAGACTATCATGTTTACAGTATGTCCCCTCTCCTATACTATAGTTTCGCTGAGCTCTAGTAACTAATAATTTTGACAGCTGATAAAATAAATGCTACATGCGCATCTATGTATATAATCCATTTTTTTCATGTTGGACAAATAGTGCTTTATACTGTAGACAATTGGTGCTGTTACTCATTCCTAAGATTCAACAGATACTGTAGAAAGTTATCTGAAACCATTTGAATGAATTCTCCAGTTCATAGTAGCCCTTATTGGACCTTAGCTTTTGGGAAAAAAAATAAGCCGGGGAA
>NW_024532807.1:0-77500 GCF_016097555.1 Gigantopelta aegis
ACTAAGTAACGTGTTTGTATATTACGACCTTGTCTCCCTATAAATCGTCCAACTATTCAATAGGTAATTGAACTGAGGCACGGGCAGGACCTCCGGAGGTTTTTTGAGTGGGCATCTGCTAAACGATATGAAGGGTGACTCGTTTGAGATAAGGGTGTGGGAGGGAGAGGATGAGGAGTTAGAATAGATGAAAATGATGTCTTGAATGTGGTTGGAAGAGGCGTGCAAGGCTCTACATAAACCAGAATCGGATGGACTAGCAGCTGCAATTATCAGTGCTTGGGTTTGTGGGGGCCACCCACCACACTCATGTCTAGTATGGGATTAGACTGTGGTACGACTACCTCTTCACTGGTCACTTGACGGGTTTCTCTATAGTGAACTGTTGTCTATGAGCTTCTGAGCCGCCATATTGCATCAACTAACAATGATAACGGCAGCAGGAGACAAACAATACACGAATAGTTTCCATCGACTGGACCACATGCGACTCAAAAGATGGTTACCTTCTGTCAGAATCATTAATTATACCAGCAGTCTTCTCTCTTCGCTTGACTTACCAGAGACTGACAACAACGCCAACGCCCTTCTCTTAAAAACTATACTACCACGAGGAAGCACGTGGTTAGTATACGGACTTAATCCTGAGTGTTTATTATTGTTACCACAATGACTGCTTCATTTTTATTAACACATATTAATGCGAATTAAGAGCCAGAAAATATCTTCTTGTGTTGTTCCCAATATTATTGGTACGATATAATTCCACTGAACTTCAATAACTCTTATTTGATCAGATTATGGAAGAATAGTTGCTTTGTTAACAGCACTATATTATAGTACTACTCCAACTATAGCAGCCCCACTCTATCTTATCAGTTTTTTTCTTGATGAATTTGATGGCTACGCAGCGAGAACACTCAATCAAAGTAATATATCGTTTATTATAATTATTATAATTATAATTGTTATTAATTATTTTTTTTCTAACAGCTTCTTCATTTGGAGCAACTTTGGATATGATAATAGACAGGTAATATTTGTTGATAATACTATTATATAATGACAGTCTAGAGTTTCGACTCTTGGACTTTTTATCGTTTTAGCAACGTTTATAATCAGTACTCCTTTTGCATACAATTATTAGTAATACTCGATATAGCAAGTCATTGGATGTATGTATACAGGTATTTAATGAAATAATGATGTACTAATGATAGGAGTAATCATTGTCTGGTTACCTTGTTAGTACATTATTGGGTGGTGAAGAAAAATCACAAAGTTCTAAAAATTATAAAAATCGTTTACTAAAATTCTATTATCAAATCCAGTATGTGTTATATATATTTGTTTATAAGGTATTTAAGTTATTTTTACAGTCTTTCATGTTTATAGTGGGTATAGGAAGTGAACTTTGTCTGATATCAATATACTTACAGTATTATTCCATTTGGACCACTCAGTAAGTTGTATTTAAACTTTAACACATTTGTATGTTTGCACTGTAATAACAGGAAGGGTAGAGCATGTGTAGCTTTCTCTTAATAGGGAAATATGTTGCCTACTTTTGTTGACACCATTAATTACTATTGTTAATGTCTATTGTAATGTATTAGTAATTAAAACAGCTATCTTTACTACTTCAAAGTATCTTGTTGTGTACTATTTACAATAAAAATGACAAGGATTAGTTTAAATCAACAAATCCACTTCTACAGTATACCTCTATATATATCACTACATAACCTAAACAATGACATGTACATAATATGCATATACTTATTACAATTGTTGCTATACTGTAGTGAGTTGTATTATAATATTTCTCTTCCTATAATTATATAGTTGCTTTATTTGGAATCGATATGGGATTGTGGCAAGTTCCTTTGGCTTCACAGCTCCAATATTTGTTTTAAAACAAATAATTAATGTTATTCAATTACTTGTAGCTGCAATTAAAATTGTTGAAGTAGATCAGAAGAAAAGAGACTAATTATTAATATATTTATTATATTGTCATATTGTGCAGAATGATCGTTTCATATATTAATGTCATTGTTAGTACACAAACATTAAAAATCTTTTAATCCTTCCCTGTAATTTAAATATATTTATTTTATAGATTAAATTTTATCATTATTTATTTTATAGCCACCATAAAGAAAGAAACAATCTCATATTATATTAAGCAGTAAATTAAATTCTTTTAAGTCACATATAGTTAATTCCATGTTTATATTAGATCACATGATAAGCTTTCACTTTCAAAATAGTTCAAAAGAACACACTCTAAATAAAACATCATGTAATTTTAACAGATGCTTTGTGTACTATTGATAGTTAAAACATATCTTTCCTTCATCACTGTCACTTTATAAATAGCATCACAAAAAAAATGGAATGTAGAGTTCATCTATATTTGCATGATTTAATGACACTCACAGGCAGCAGGGAAAATATGACTCACCAACAGTGACTATTACGCTTACATGCATGCATAGCAAATTTTAACCCTTTCTGATGACTAAAGTGGGTTGATCCAAAACTCATGCAATGATTGGAGGTCAAGACACTTTAATTAATTTCTAATTTTATAATTTATTAAGTCATTTACCAAGTAGTTGTTATAGTCTTTATTAATTATTATAATTGCAGTTAATAAATAATAGTAATTTAATTACTTATACCATCCGAATTCAAATATATAAATTAGTTATATAATAAATTGTACTTTTGACGTAATGTTTCTCAGTCCAATTACATAAACTTATAGATCATCTTTAGCTAAAGTGAGGTCTCTTTGTACTGCACACCAACCTATAAACACTGACAATATATCTCTACTTATTATAATATCATTTACCATTCCATAAAAATTGGACATATGATTTATGAGTATCAGTAAACTCTCTTTTTTTTCTCTTCTCCAAATGAAAGTCAATAGTCTCTCAACTTTGACTACACTACCATACAGTACATATAAACACCAGATATGTCAGTAGATTGTCTCTCTTTACTGATGTGTGTCATCAGTGATTGAGTCCTTCATTGCTAACTGATCTACTCTTTTGGCTACTTTGCTAGACTCATTGTCATCAGAACATATTCCTGAGGTCACTTGTAGTACAACAAAGAGAACTGGAGAGATAGCAGCAGGTACATTTGATAAAGACATTGAGTCTATTGGTATGTCTTGTAATAATCCTTCATGGTATGAGTGTTCTAGTAAAGAGAATTGATGTACTGATAAATCAGACACAGCTCTAGCTAACTCTTTGAATTTTCAAGCTATAGAGAGAGAATAAATAAAAGATACACTAATAGTTTATATGGTAACTTGGTTAGAGTTGGGAGTGTCTTCTTGAGAAGTAGCAGACGTTTGTCATACTCATAAAGAAACTGTTCAGCATCTCCATTTCTTAAAGCTCTTCCAAGAAGATAACATATTGTAAATGACTACAATAAACAAAAGTAACGTCAGTTGTTAAGTCTTATTAATTATTATTATATTACTTTCTCTAATGATTGGTCCACCATGTTGTTTGTGTCGTAGGCAACAAGAAAGAGAATACAAAGGGTTAATATTAATTATTACTTCTAGTTCTGCGATCTGAGTCCTCGAGACTCCATTTAATTTTTAAGAGTTAAAGGAAAAAAAGTCGTTTTTCGTATGAAGTCTAGTAAACGTTATACATATCCTAAAACTAAAATGCGAGGAAACGGGTTCCTTGTTTTCTTGTTCGTCCCAATATTATGGTAAGTTTATATTTAATATATATCACGCTATCTCTCTTATTCAGGTTAGTGGTGAGAATTGTAACTCTCTTCATTGCTCTTTATAGTATGCCTACTAACCTAACATAGGATTCCAGTCTATCTTGTTAGTCAATCCCTTGATGCTTTTGATGGTGCTTTGCAAGCAAGAACACTCAATCAAGGTAGCTAAGTGAATATGTTTTGAAGACATTAGAAATTATTGTAAATAATGTCAAATATTAATAACAAAAAATAGGATTTGATCTGGTAATATAAATTAAACAATCAAGATTTACACGTCATGAAATGTACTGTGTTTTTTATTATTTTAGGTACTTCATTTGGTGCTGTGTTAGATATGGTTACTGACAGCAGTGTAGAGCGATGTCATTTATGTTGCTATTATTAGAACAATGCTTTTTTTATCTTTAGAGTATCAATCTTGGTGTTTTTATAGTGTTGGCTATGTTTTATCCACAATATTTTTTTCTGGCAAATATTGGCCATTTTAGATATCAGCAAGTCAACTTGGTTACAAATGTATAGGTATGGATAAATGGATGAATGGATCGATCAAATAAATGGACAATACATGTAGGGATTGACAATATAAGACACCCCTCTTTTTAGCTCACTAATGCTGGTCAAGAAAGTCCAAAGATGTTTAAAAATTTATTGCTACGGGATTTATTTATTCAAATAGGGTAAATGTGATTTTTGCCCCTTTAATTATTAATTCTCTCATTAGGTAGTATCCATTTCTTTATGTGTGGAGGAAATGAGCTCTGTTTAAGTCAATATATTGCTATATTTCGGTGTTGGTCCTGTTTGTAAGTTAAATTTTTAAAACCCTTTTGTACTACCTTTCTACTCCCACCTTAGATTCCATATTTGGAATTTACAAAGGATTATACGCGTTCATGTTTGTCTTCACTATTCAATATTACTGTTGGAAACGTTCATTAGTATTGTCCAAATGATTCTAGCTGCTATCAAAATGCTAACATTGATCAAGAAAATTGAGAGAGAAAGCAAACCAACCATATAACACACATTACCTGTAGGAATTAATACAATGTTTTGAATAACAATATGTGTAACATAAACTAGTCATAAATATACAAGAGTTATATTTTTTATTATATAGAAGTTGTGATAACTGGCATACTACCATGTACCATGACAGTACGGTGGCAAGTTATCTGTGAGAGAGAGAGAGAGAGAGGAGTGCATTAAAGTTAGTATTAGCCAGCTAGCATCAAACATCATATAATTCTACAGTGTCTTAATGATACGATGCTATATGATAATTCCTATTACTTGATAATATGTCAATTCTCAATGTAAACTGAAGCAGCTTCCTTTTCGTCAGGGAACAGTGGGTAATGTAGTGAAGATAAAATCTACCACAAAACAATAGACAATGAGTGTACGTATATATAGAGAAGAGGTCTTACTGGCATTGTGGGAATGTTCCTTCATGTAATCTGTTAATAGCATTATAATACTCCTCCCTTGTCCCTGTAATTAATTCATAATTTATATAATAAGTTATAAGTACCTGACGAGCTCCAGTTGTGAAACTTTCAGTGAATGTATTAAAGAAACCACATTGTATATCATCATCTGAGGAATAACCTGTAATTATAACAAGATATATTATAATATATGACATAATATAAATACTTGAACTTGAGCTTCAATTCGAGCTTCTTTAAGGAAATCGATCATCACATCTTTTTCCATTTTCCATTACCTGAAGGAGAAAAAATCATCCATCCATTTGTCATCTGTCTATCCATCAATTCATCCATCTGTCCATTTATCAATTTATCGATCCATCATTCACTTGACTTACTATCACATTCTGTATATAATATATTCTTATACTAGTTGAAGACTTCCAATTATCTTTCATATGCAAAATGCAAGCAAGTTGCATTAATAATGTAAATGTATTATCCAAATTCCTCATTAAAACGAACGCACAAAGGCCAGACATCAATATAACTGTTGACCAGATTGTGTTATAAAGTTCTCAAAACTAAACAATAAATATATTAAAATGTCAATATTTTATTTTACTTACTGTCTCATTATACAAACATTCTTTCCTAAAGTAATGGCATCCTGTTAATACATTAATAAAATGTAATGTTACAATAGTCTATTGTATAGTACCTGAATAAGACCAACATATTCTTGTGGTTTTATAGTCTGACTGTCTTTCTATTAACACAATAATACAATATATTACTATTATTGTATTGTTATTGTTATTATTATATTATTATATTATTATATTATTATTATTATTATTATATGGGAGTAGACTTACTGATTGTCTTAATGGAGGTAAGTTGTTATTAACAATGTCATATTTTTGTACTGAGGAAAAAAGAATAATTCTATAAATGAAATAATTTTGAATTCACTTACAAGAATCATCTTTTATTAATACTCGTACAATTTTAGATCTTTTTGATAAAGACACTCTCAGATCATCAAGACAACTTTGAGGTATATCATCACAATAGAACCCTAAACCCAATATGTTGGGCTTCATACCACCTAGACCAGCTGACTGTGGAGAGAGAAAGAGAGAGAGTAATGATCAAGACAAATCTTTTCATACTGTAAGAAGACTTCTTGTTCCAGAACGAATGGAGTCAGATACATTAAGTTCTACAAATGCTTTAAATTTTGATATCTGTAAAAATCCAGCCATGTTTTAAGTTGTCGGTGTTAATACTGTGCTACATCACGATTAAATGGCTGCACTACAACATGACCTAGAACTAAAGACCACCCTGCAATGGACAGATAAATACAATGAAACACATAAAACTACTAACTTTCTTAAGATCATTACAAAACTTGATTAGTCGGAACGCTGACCTAGGATTTGATACCATCAGTAATATCTCTGGTCTCCAAAACTTAACATGACTTTTCCTGATATCGAGGTGAAGTAAATATTTTCGGACCTAATATATGGTAATAATCTCATATTTTAGAATGGGTGTGGTCCTACTTGATGATAGATTCAGAGCTTGCGATACATCCCCCCAAGGCGTGGCTGGAGATCTCAACAAAAGAATCACAAACAATAGAATCATTATCACTAAATGAAGGAATGTATACTATCTATCCATTTCTCTATGTCCCATTCATCATCCATTATTCATATGTCCATTTACTCACTACCCCTAATGTAATTGCTGCATATAATGGATTTATAACAAACATTAACACCAAAACAGCTTAAAGCTCCTAGAAATGCTATTAGTACTTATACACAAAAATCAATAAAAGAACCAAATTAAGGAGTCTATACTAAACTTACATGTATAGCGAGCATAAAACTGGAAAGTAGGTCTGCATTAATAACTATTAATTAACTAATTATAATGTTTAATAACTAGGGACCTGAAGTTTAGGTGCTGATGCAATTTTCATAGCTAAACATGCTAAATTGACTACTCCTATGAGAGAAGAAAGAACATTGTCACAATAGGAGCAATGGCATTGATTTTTTCCAATAAAAGAGTAGCCTACAACAAGAGAGAGAGAGAGAGAGAGGGGGGGGGGGGGGGGGGGGGGGGAGGGGAGAGAGGGAGAGAGAGAGAGAGAGAGAGAGAAATACGTCTATTTCCAAACTCTACTCACTTGTACAAGCATCCATGAAAACAATACAGCAACAATAGCTCTTTCTTTTTTCCCACAGTCCAAGTAATGGATGCAGAATACACCTAATAACAACAACAAGTAATATAAATATAATAAACAAGCTGACTAACTAAACAGTCTGCTCTATTTAGCTTTTTTCTTGCATATAGAACACGAGAAGCTCCTATTAAGTTTGCTAGAGCAGCTGAGAGGGTAGCAGCAAAGACACCTATTGTAATAAACTCTGGTATTAAATTGATGTCCTAAAAATCAATAAAAAAAATAAGACGGATAATTTAAAATGGATGCATACCCACCTTAAATAATTGATAGTTATTAATTAATAATGAGCGATCACATGTGAATGCTGTGAAAGTGACTGTGGAATAATAAAGGTCATATGACCATCACGTGACAGTCATTTGACTCACATAATATTATAATAAATAAGAAAGTGAGGCCACAAGCTAGCAAAGTTCCTTGAGGAATTGCAACACTAGGATTTTTTCAAATCTCCAGAGATATTAGCACCAGCTATATAAAAAAATAGGTGTGGTCATTTATCTTTATCTATAGTTACTCCACCCACCCATTATTCCAGTGCAGCCATTAAATAGAATAGCAAAAACTTTCTGAAAAATTAAGTACAAGACCACCTTGAGAATATCTCGGACTATAATGGACTAAAAGAGGAAAGTCATGTGACAATCATGTGACATATCACATGACTATGTTACCTTGACATTTCCAAAAAATGTATCAAAACTAAATCCAGTATAATTCAATGTCTACAAAAGACAAGTCACAGTTGGACACACACACACACATTCTCATACATACTTCATTAATTGCGCTGATCAGTGAGTTTTCAGGAGGAATATTAACAGAAATTTCTTTTTGAACTCCAAAACTAATCTAAAGGGTGTGGCATATGAAATGAATCAATTGTGTGTGTGTGTGTGTGGGGGGTTGAGCTATCAACTCACCAATATTGTTACTATTGAAACATCACTACTAAAAATGAGAAAGGTGGTTTTAGCAAAGAGACCTATAAAATATACAAATCATATTATAACTTAACACAACCATAGCTTACCAGCTCCACAAGACAAACAATTAACAAAATAATAAAATAATACTTCCATAAATAATTTTGTAAAACATATCCATCAGGTAATCCATACAATGCTCAATATTATCACGATCACAATGGCCTCGTAGCAAGGAACCGCCCTTACCTAAATACTCATTAATGCTTCCACAAATCCTATATTGATACAACATATAAACCACACCTCCTTTTAATGAGGTTCTAACCATGATATAAGTAGCTGAACCAAAAATATTTGCAATAATAAAAATAGCTCCGACTGATCTCCAAATCAGGACCTAATGCTCGACTAATCATAACTATTAAATTAATATGATATCATTACGGGGGGGAAAAATAACAAATGTAATGTTTAGTTTATAATATTAGAACTAGAACTAAATGTTGCGTGTCATATGACAAATATATTCCATGAACCACATGAGTTCCTTGAGGTGTCAGGAGAAACATGATATAATATTATTATTTATATCCTGTTTGATCACATCCTCAAAGGAAGTAATTATGACATGTTACTATTTTTAGAAAAGATTTCCTTTCCAAAAATTTGTGAAGTCACAAGATTATGCTAGCACAGATGTTATCAAAACAAAAATTACTATAAAAGCATTTGAACAGTAATGTTCTGACAGACCTAGGCTACAACAACCTGCAGTCAATAATGTCTCATTGTATTGATTATAAATATTTTACTAAACAAAGTGGTGAACTAACACTTTATAATGATGTTCCAGAAGATGATGAACAAGAAAGCAGAGTGCCATTATCAAAACCTACAGAATAATCTGATTCCTATTGTTATAGAACAACGTGATAATGCAAGAGAAAGCAATTGGAAACAGCAAGTAATTCATATCCATTCCAGAAAGAACTGACACTATACCACTAATAGATCAAGGCTTGTCTATTCCTAGTGAAATACCACTGGCATCATCTTCAACAGAGGGAACATCAACAGTTTAATGATGACATTGTTGTTACAACCTATCATGGGTACTGTTTGTCAGGTCTCACCTCATCTCTCTGAACAGGAGATGATGGTAATCAATGACTCATCTATCCTCTATATATACACACGCACATATCATCATTACATCTACTATACTGCATATATTTTAACCCCTATATAACAATGTCTATATAATCGAATGTGCCTGTGTGTCCAAGTCTTATATATCGTGTACAGTATTAAGGATACAGTAAACTCCACCCCCTTCTACATTGCCATTAGTTGAGATAGCTGATATTGAAAGAACAGTCAAAACAACAACAGATAACCAATGAATAACATTGCAAGTGTTTCCAGATAACCAGCCTACAACAATGAAATGTTGAGGTCAGTTTTGATAATCTGATGTGATATTTATATATATATATATGTATATATATATATATATATATATTATATATATATATATAGTGGTGTGATCATCAGTTATATATTATACTGACCTGTCCTACGGCACGACCATACCAAGTCTTAAAAAGAGGATGACACTAAATATGACAGAATACTGGAATTGTGACACCAAATATCATTCCAAGTTTCTTTTTACGAGCTAAAGAAAAAAAGAGTAAAATAATTATTTACAAAAAATCGTTTTAAAATAAATTGAATTATGTTTTATTCTTTTAGTATAAATGGTTATTAATCTAACTACGGATCTAACTAAGTGTATTAAGACACCTTGATGTTTTTTCAGTAATCTTTCTATGAAGTAGAGGCTGCAAATCGTCGTCGGGAATGGAGGTATCTTTGAAATTATTAAAAAAAAAAAAAAAATAAAAAAAAAAAAAAAAACAAAAAGCACAAAAAAAAAAAAATAAAAAAAAATTATAAAATAAAAAAAAAAAAAAATTAATTACAAATAAATCCAAAATAAATAACATCAAAAAAAAAAAAAAAAAAAAACAAAAAACAAAAAAAAAAAAAAAACATAAAAAAAATCTCCATCATAGCCATTCTCCGCAACCACGCCAATGTCTGAAAGAGCCGTAATTCTTCTGAAAGAACCTTCACTCATCGATCCACTGCTCTCTCCGTCACTTTCTAACAGACTTCTTCTCGAAGCCATGTCAAAGAGAGTGCAAGCCAACTAAAAATCACGTGATCTGTTTCTGATCTAATTATTTGTTGTGGGTGTACTCATCATGGAGATTTTTCTGCAAAGAGAACTACAAACTTGTACAGTACGTGCATTGAGTAGAACTGGAGGAGGATGCATTAGTGGATGGGCGGAGTTATGAACTTGATGATGGCAGGAAAGTTTTTGTAAAAACACAACCAAGACGACAAGGTATAAAATAAACCACACCTATATATTAACTACAGTATTATAGGCTAAAGTGATGTTTGATGGTGAGTTTGCAGGATTACAAGCAATATCAGCTACAAAGATGGTAACTGTGCCGTGCCCACATAAGGTACCTGGTCTCTGTTGTTAATATCACTTATTATATGTGTCTAGGTTGTACCAGGACCAGATGGTAATGGCTGGATTTTTTGTAATGGATCATTTAGATATGACACCTCTTAGAAAATTTATGAAAGAATTAGGTATACAACTTGCTCGGTAAGGGAGAGAGAGAGTGAGAGTATATATTTTTCTCTCATATAGGCTCCACCTCCATAATTTATCATTGAAATCACAACAAGAGGAACCTCTCTTCATTCTGGGTGGAAAAGACGAAACAAGTCCCAATACATAGACAAGTTTGGGTTTGAGTCTACTACATGTTGTGGGTTCATTCCAATGCCAAATACATGGACATCAGACTGGATAGTGAGGAACCCAGTTACCACATGTACTAATACTTCATTTATAGATGTTCTATGCTAGTCAACGCTTACAACCTCAAATATATCTTGTCTTATCAAAGGTACTACACACACAACAACATTACACATATTGTGATATCATATAGTATGATAACAGACAAGTGAAGGAATTATGGTCACATCTTCAACTCAAATTACCTCAATTTTTTACTGGTATTGGTCCCTATATATCCTTCATTATTTACATGGTGATCTCTGGAGTGGTAATAGTGCTGAGACTACTCAAGGACCTGGTTAGCTTGTAAATATAAATAATTAATTTTCATTTCTTTTTTAGTGATTTTTGATCCAGCTGTCTTTTATGGACATCATGAGTTTGACTTATCTATAGCAGGAATGTTTGGTGGTTTTAATAGAGACTTCTATGATTCATACCACAGCCTCATTCCCAAGTCACATGGGTTTGAGACTAGACAGAAACTCTACACATTATTTTCACTATCTAAATCACTGGTATGATTTTTTAAAATAATAAAAAATTATTGATTGATTTTATTGGGCTATAGGATCATTTTGGTTCAAGCTATCAACAACAAAGTATTAGTTTAATGAAGGAATTAATTATCTCATGAAATATCATTAAATTTGTTGTCTCGTGTGTACAAACAATTTATCAAACAGCAATCAATTAGTGTACAAATAATTATAATTAAAACCTAATTAAATTTATTTATTATGGGATCAAGGGCTTTAAACAATTCTCTCCTCAAAACTATGAACTGAAAAAATGTTTTTTAACATAAGATTTAGCAGATAAGACAATAGCCATTCGCTCTTCCATGAGTCATGTTAATAACAGAACATATACAATCTGCATATTCTTACACACTATCAGCTAAAAAACCTGTCTCTGTATCTTTAACACTATCTAGTAAAGGCCCTCCTGAACGATGACCAATCATGATACATCCAGCTGCCATACACTCTACAAGACTGATACCACCAAATGTTCATTCCACATTGTGTGAATTGCAGCATGAACTGTCCTAATTCACTTTGTAGTCTTGTGAACGACACATTTACTAAAAATTCCCCGTTATCATCTATGCCTATTCAGATGCATACTTCCGTAAGTCTTCAACTCGACGTTGATCCTCCTCATCTCGGCAGCTACCAATTATAGAGAGAAGGGGTTTGACCCCTAGGTTCTTGACTCATAATAGCTTTGACAACCTCTAATTGTTTCCGCTGGTTTTTTTTCAGGACGATACTGACCAAGAGAGACAATTCTAACACACCTTGTCAGTTTCTTGTCTGGAACATTTAGAAATGTCTCCACATCACATGGAGGTATAAACAATACAGATACCTCTTGATTTCCAAATATGGTCAATATGCCATACGTCCATTGACTATTAACCATGACCACATCAGCTCGACGGCCAACAAAACCATTAACATAGCTACAAACGATAATACATATATTTTAATCTGGTTAGGAAACGAGAGCGAGATATTGTTTGAGAATTGTTATAAGTTTGTTGCCCTGATCAACCACTGATAACATATCAGTGCTGACCACAGGATAGTGAACGTAAGTGATAACATAACATCCTACTAACCAACGAATAATGGATAAGTGAAAGCATAGCCCATTGTATCAAAATAAATATGTGGACGAAAGTTAATAAGAGCTTCTAGTCCAAGAACAACCGAACCCAGGCATTGTCCGAGGAGAGTAAAACGAGGCCTGTTTTTGCTTCAACTAGCCATCGCAAACGTAAAAAAAATAATTGTATTCTTTCTTTTGGTAAGTCTATTCCAAATCGGTCCTTCACTTTCTCTAATATACTGTCTCCAGTTTTGTCTCTTTCTCCAGTATATATTATACAATGAATATGAGGCCATTTGTGAACTATAGCTGATACTGCATGCCATAAACTCGTTCTCCTCCTCTCCACCAGCATCAGCATAAGGATGAAATAACCCAAGAGTGATATTCTGAGGACGTCTTCTCAAGCAGAGGAAAAGTAAAATGAGAGGTAAGAAAAAAAGAAAAAAGTACCACGTTGTGGTTTGTGGGCAGTGTAGAATACGGACGTGAACGGAAAACATTCTGAAAATTTCTATAGAAATGCAATGGGGAAATTTGATGAATTCCGTATACTATTTCCAAACAAAATGATGTTTTACAGTACGAGTCGTCTATTCTATCGACCATTACAACTCATATAAATGCATTGGAAGGAAGAATATCATATCTACAAAAGAAAAGAAACTTACCTGAAGGGCAATATCCTTATTCGAGAGCTTGTTGCAACTGGTTCAGTACCCAGTGACAGAACTATAAGTTCACTTTCTTCACATGTGTCAAGTACATTTGTCCCATAACAGAATAATGACGTAATATGATGTCATAGTCTTTCAAGATGAAGCAAGTGCAAAAGAAGTATTAGAAGTTGCCAATCGAGTCACAAAACCTGGTAATATTAAATTTTGTTAAATTTATTATTTAATACCGTTATTAGGATTAAGTTTATTAACGTCAAAACTTAATTATTATCTTGCTCATGAGCATCAAGAGGAGGCGTGGCTTACGTACAAGCAATTACATCAAAATGGTCACACTCCTCGATGTACTACAATAACAAAAAGTTATTAGAATGTGTAAAGAACACATCACAAATCATAGAACTATTAACAATAGCAAAGACTAAAGGGTACGGTTACCTTCAAACATTACTACATCATTACTTGAGAGAGCTGTTCAATATGGCTCTGCTTGGAGAGAAGTGGTAGCTATAATAATGCGTTATTACCATGACAACTGGGAAATTTAGTATTACGAACCATTAGCAGATGCATTAGTGAAATGGATACAAAAGTTAAGGAAAAAAATTGATTAATTCTCTTAATATTAGGGGTTTCCTCTTTAGTCAACATCAATGTGAAGTCAATTTTACTACAATAACTAAGTCAGTACATAATTATAAAGGACAAGTAAATTATATTCTCAATTACATAGGGGCTATTGTACTAATTGTGGGTATAAAATGATGACTATATACTTAAACAAAGATGAACACATGTTATTAACAAAACATGTAAGTACAATACAACTTATAAACCAGTTGAAAACCAGTTTTTAACAGGCTAGACCAGGTATTAGAAGATGAAGTCCAATCATTTGAAGATAGCCAGACAAGGAAGAGAAGGAATTAAAGAAATTTTATACATTATTATCAGTATATTGGACAAATTGAACAGTATTGGAATGGCCTCAATACATCAGGACTTGTCAACACTAAAAGAGTTAGTTATTAAAAACCTATAATGTACTTCACTATTTAACTAGTTGATTACAATTGAGTTATTGGGAAAAAACACAACAACATTACCATCATTGGTCATGCACGCAGTCATCTTATCAAAAAATTTACACTCCACCCAACAATATAACCCTAGTCTTGAAGAATTACAAACTCACTATAACAAAAGAGGAATTTATTTCTTTTTTACTCGCAACAGGTAATAATAAAAAAAATAAAATTTATTTTTCTAATTTTATTTAGAGTTGCTGACGATCATTATTTTGTATATAGTGCATTAACTAGTGGACCTAAAACATTGTTTGTTTCCAACGATCTCCTTGGCAACCATATTGACAAATATCCACAATACTGCAGCCAATATTTAAAAAATGGCAACGAAGTTCTCAAGTTCATTTTACTGACAATCAACCATACCAGAAAAACATTAAGGCAAGTAATAATGTAATTAACTACTATATTAAAGGGGTATCCTCTTTCTATAGTATCCTCAACATTATGATGTACATTTACAATGGACAAGATCAGATTATCATATTCCGTTACAGGATAATAAATGGATCTGGTTAATCTTTAAAATAAATTCATGAAACAATAAATTGTAAAAAGGTGAAACAATTCATCAAGTTTCTTACCATCACCACACAATATATAGTGAGGGGGTTATCCTGAAAAATGCATGCTATATTGTCCATGTGCATTTCTAGTGATGTAATCCTTCCATTTGGGGAGGGGGTGTGTAATCACTATATATCCATAATCCATGATGAGAGAGTGTGCTGTAAATCACACAAAAAATATGACAAGTACTGGATTACCAGAGAAAATAGAAAGACTATAAATATATATAATACATTATATAACACAATGTTGTATGTATGTGGTGTTTTTTAATATAATCCACTAATAATAGAAAAGTTTGTGACAAGTAAAAAAGTGCATACCGACACAATCCTGATTTGGTTCATGTGAGAGACAGAATAGGGTAGTTTAAGAGTTAATTTGAATGACTGCGAGATCGCCGTGATTCTTCATTGTTATAAACGAGGACTCTACTTCGACTACGATCATACTGCTGGAGACTTCTTGGGAGATCTTTTTGGAGAGTAGCTACCAGATCGACTACATATAAAATTAATATAAAAAAATAAAATAAATAATATAAAATAATAAAAGGGACCGGAGAAATACCAGGTTCTCTCACACGAATATATATGGCAGCTGCCTGGAGTTTCCCCCTAAGTGAGAGAGAGAGAGGGAGAGAGATGAATTGATATTATTAAAGATAATACCCATGTGTGATCTGAACTTGCTATCATCTAAATCTCGAACAGCTCTCTTTGCGTGTTCATAACGAGCAAATTCCACAACTCCCATTCCGTTTACGTTGAACGTCAGCATATAGGACATCACCAGCTTGACGAAAATGATCCTAGTAACATTATATATAAAAAACAACAAGATTTAGTCCCAAAAATAAACCTTTATATCTTGCCAAGATCCACTACTTGG
Organism: Gigantopelta aegis; assembly: GCF_016097555.1. NCBI lineage: Eukaryota > Metazoa > Mollusca > Gastropoda > Neomphalida > Peltospiridae > Gigantopelta > Gigantopelta aegis. Next base: position 16,157 of record NW_024532807.1, read on the forward strand.
TAGACCTGTGATTTCAAGTTGATATCCCTTGGGTCTGTTACCACGTCCACCAGGTCTCCGCCCCCACCCATATTACCTCCTCCACCTCTCCCCTTCCTGAAGACCGTGGGAACTCTACGCGTATCTTACATCCATCAAACACATACCCATCTCTGCCCCTGACAGCATCTTTCAGCATCTCTAGTCATAAAAGCACATGATAATCACGTGATAATATAATAACCTTACCTTGGATCTTCAAATTCAATGAAAAGCAATGGAGTTTCCCTTCTCGTGTGAGATCTACGTCAACGACTTTACCATACTTGTAAAAGAGGTACATCTAAATCTCGAGTGCGTATCTCATTAGAAGGGTTGCCTACATACACTTTACAATCATTGTTTGGCACTAGACATTTTGACTTTCTCCACCACCTTCTCTTCTTGTGCTCGTGCTCGACTAAATATATTGCGCATGCGCACTAATACACTTATGAATCTATTATTAACAATAATATTAGTAGCGTTTATAATTAATAAACATCACACAATAACGTTTTTTTAAAGCGATTATTTTATTTTACTTAAGTGTTGATGGTGTGATTATTGGGTAGTAATTTATCTACTTCACTAGTATCATTATGATAAGGGTCATCCTCTTTATCTCTAGTCTCATTTATATCACTACTTAATGACTGATGCTCATTAACATCAGAATTACTCCTATGAGAACGAGAATTCACTTTTTAACATGATCTTCTACAGCCTATAGACTAGAGATGAGAGAGAGAGAGAGAGAGAGAGAGAGAGTCCTAATTATTATATATCATAAACACACCTTTCTGTCATTCTCTACTGTTAAAGTTGATAACATAAACAGTCCTCCACCAATGACACAAATGATAGGTTTGTCACATACAAAGAATATTGCATACTAACAGCATGACTATAAATGTCATTATAACTTTTATGAAAATGATTAAACAATGAATCAGATATCTAAAAATATATTGAACTAATCATTCAATTTATTAAGGAGTTTACTCACAGCTCCAACAATGAATGGACTTGCAGCATCACCCAAAAAAATGAATTAAAATATTTGTATTGCTTCAGCAGATGACCGACACTCTGGAATAACTACATACTAACAAGAAAGCAAATATCACTACTTCATCTTTGACGCATTCTTCATACACTCCTCCATTAATCCATTCCTCCATCCATCCATCCATCCATTAATCCACTCCTCCATCCATCCATTTTATCCATCCATCCATCTATTAATCATTCCTTCATTCATCCATTCATCCATCCATTAATTCATTCCTCCATCCATCCATCCATTAATCCACTCCTCCATCCATCCCATTTATCCATTCATCCATTAATCCACTCCTCCATTAATTCATTCCTCCATCCATCCATCCATTAATCCAATCCTCCATTCATCCATCCATCCATTAATCCACTCCTCCATTAATCCATTCCTCCATCCATCCATCCATTAATCCACTCCTCCATCCATCCATCCATTAATCCATTCCTTTTTCATCCATTCATCCATCCATTAATTCATTCCTCCATCCATCCATCCATTAATCCACTCCTCCATTAATCCATTCCTCCATCCATCCATCCATTAATCCACTTCTCCATCCATCCATTTATCCATCCATCCATCCATTAATCCATTCCTTCATTCATCCATTCATCCATCCATTAATCCATTCCTCATCCATCCATCCATTAATCCACTCCTCCATCCATCCATCCATTAATCCATTCCTTTATTCATCCATTCATCCATCATTAATTCATTCCTCCATCCATCCATCCATTTAATCCACTCCTCCATTAATCCATTCCTCCATCCATCCATCCATTAATCCACTTCTCCATCCATCCATTTATCCATCCATCCATCCATTAATCCATTCCTTCATTCATCCATTCATCCATCCATTAATCCATTCCTCCATCCATCCATCCATAATACCAATAGTATGGCTGCAACAGGTGCCCACATTAAACATAAAAAGAATTCTGAAATGAACACCATTACCTAATAACAATACAATAAAAACTAATTAATCATTAAAATAACAGGGGCTCACCCATCCCCACATACAAGTTGTAGCTACCAAACCAAAGAGTGAAATATAGAAAAGGTCCTCCAATCATTAAACTAATAGCACACACAATACAATCTGATTGCTTTGTCCATCGACTTAAGAACTTGCTCAATTCAGAACCAGAAACTGTAGCAACTAACCAGCAACAACAGTTATAATACCAAATCTTAAGGAAGCATCAGTTGTACTAAGGGGTTAAAAACAATCAGTTAATTATAAGTTATTAAAACAGTAGACAAGACAATACAATATAAGACAAGAATTTATTACTATTGAACTATTAATTTTTAGGTCAATAAAAAGGAAATATCATCTGTCATCATAACAACCCACACAATATTTATAATAACATTATTGACATACTTGTATGGATGTGATAATTGTTCCATCATCATATAATTGTTGTGATGTACGATATATCAAAGAGGGAGCCCATTGTGCTAGTGCACCAACTGAAAATGTTAGGGCAGCAAAACCAAAGGAAGTTAAAATAAATGTTTTTTACTATTAGAAAAGTAATATTTTAAAATTGAATATCATTATCTGTACTTTTTCAATAAATAGAAGACATCGTCAATGTATCCTTTGATTCCACTTTGACCTTTGACCCCTGACTGATTACGAGGGTCTTCACTTTGACCCCGAGGTGGTTCTTTGATTGTGAATAATACCAACAATACAGCTAAGATACCAAGTCCAGGAGACACCTAAAATAACATTATTTATTGATAATAAAATAAAATAACTTACTCTAAATGCCCAACGCCAACTTTGAGTAACATGATAATATTTATGTATTTGAGATGAAACAAATGAACCAACACCATAACCAGAGCACTTGAGAGAGAGAGAGACAGAGACAGAGAGAGACAGAGGAGAGAGGAGAGACAGAGAGACAGAGACAGAGAGAGACAGAGACAGAGAGACAGAGAGAGACAGAGAGAGACAGAGAGAGGAGAGAGAAAAAACATTTTATTAACTACTAACAAGTTAATCTTAACTTGTTAAATATGTATTATTATATTAATATAAAATACCTCCCTATAGGGATAGCCATATAAAATATAGCCAAGGCTCTTAATCTTTTCTCAGTGCTAAACAAATCAGCCCAAATTGTTGGAGCAATAGTAGCATAACTGGCTTCTCCAATACCAACAGCACATCTTGTAGCAATCAACATAATATAATTCTATTGAAGACAATGAAGTACACATAGTGAGACAAGAACAGGTGTTTAACAGAGGGGGAATAATACAGATGTGGTTAGTAATTGAATACAGGTGTGTCACTAAACTATTTGGTATGTTTACAAATTAATAATATATAATTTTACAAAAACACATTATTCAAAACATCAAGACATCCATTCATCTATTAACATACAACAGAGAAAGATCCCAATAGCACACAAACCGGACCAGATAAAGATACCCACGGCCATTATATATTTACGGGTATAGCGATCACCCAGATAACCAAATAGAGGGCTCAGTAACATAAAGTGAGAATGAACGAAGTCTGTAAAAGACTCCTTCTTTATCATCAATATGTTTGATTAAAACCATTGCGAGTTCTATTTTTGTATCTCGGGTAAAACCCCTGTAATATAAAACTGTGTAATGAAAACAATCGTGTGTTTTTGTTAGTTGTGGGTAATTAACTGTGAATTAAATGACATATTAATTGAAGTTTACCTGCCACAGTATATCGATCCATATAATTGAGTAAATTGATAAAGAACAATACAGCTACAGTCCATATTTTTAATAAAGTTGTGGTGTTCATCTCTTATGTAAAGAAATCGGCTGATTTACGCTGGAGGGGGGGGAGCCAGTCACGGGTTATCACCCTCCACCCTCATTTCGTGGTATGCTATTAATTGGAGGCGACTTTATAATTCCAGTAGTGAATAGGGCAGTTTAGTAGAGCGTCGCTATGTCAGTAGACACTGCAGGTAACCGATATTAATTTACAGTTCGCGATGTGATATGTCATCTTTTCTTTCTATATCATAGTGCTAGCACCACCTCCTGTTTTATTAGAGGCTCCCAGTAGCATTCTCCAACATCAAGTAAGTTATATTAGTAGTTATTTCTAGATATAAAAAACTAAGCATTCTGTAATAACATTTATTTAATATAATGTTTATTTGTTGTTTACTTGTATTCTATTTGATAAACACTTAATTTTCCATACAAAATTTGGTCTGCCCACATGTCAAAATAATGACCATATGGACACCTGTTCCATGTATCCATTCATCCAGTTAGCCATCCATTTATTGGTCTATCCATCTATTTAGTTTCCATGCATCCATTTTCATTGAAAATATTGTATTTTTCACATTAAATTAAAACAAGGTGTTATGATGTACTATTAATACAATTGAGAATTGAATATTTGTAGTGAGTTGAAATGTGTATTAGTTAATTTAGTTAGTGTAGTCTCGTTCACACTATATATGAGTATATCATAGATGAGGTCACGGGTTAGTGAGTGATCAAAGAAATTATCAACCTTTGAGATTTTGTTACTAATGCTCTATCTTCTCTGTCTCGGGAAGGGCTTTGCTCTCCTCTCTCTCTCTCTCTCTCCTCTCTCCTCTTCTTCTCTCCTCTCTCTCTCCCTCTCTCTCTCTCTCCCTCTCTTCCCCACTCTCTCCTCTCTCTCTCTCTCTCTCTCTCTCTTCTCTCTCTCTCTCTCCCCCCTCCTCTCTCTCTCCTCTCTCTCTCTCTCTCTCTCTCATCTCTCCCAAGCCTCTCTCCTCTCCTCCCCTCTCCTATCCCCCCTCCAGGGTGCCCCTTCGACGTCGTCCCCAGTCCTTTCCTCGATCATCCCCCTCCCTCCTTATCACCCAGTCTCATCTCCCCTCTCTCTCTCGCCCCACCCTCATCTTCCTCCTCTTTGGTTCCGTTCCACTCTCCTTCTCCTTTCTCATTCTCTTTTCCTCTTTTCTCTTCCCTTTCTTATAGACTGATCCTCCAGACAAAACGTTCTTAATGTTTTTGGACCGCCCCTTCATTAGAGCAATCTCAGATTATAAACCAAGATTATCACCATGGTAACTACACATATAACTACTACTTAACATATTTTATCAATAAATCATTAAACACAGTTTCACATTCAATAATCAACACTAATTCAAATTATTTTATTAGTATTAATGAATATAAATACCTTATAATAACATTGTATATTAGTGGTCTGTCAATTATTGATTATATACCATATTAGGTAATGATGATGACAATGATAGCCAATATGACAGTCGGAAACCATCCACAGTTAGCTCTATAGGTAAGTTTTAGTTCTAAATTGACAACATTTGTCAATATATCCCATGGCTATTAAATGTTAGGATGTTTTGATCCTTGTGAGGGATATGGTTAGTATATTAAACACTAGTATTGCATCATAATGATGTAATATTTTAGTCATTGAGTGGATGTATGACAGGTGTTCATAGAATGGTAAATATCTTTCCTTTTTTTCAGATAACATACAAGAAGAGGAACAGTTAAAGACCAAGGAAACAAGGTATGTTATGTGTGGGAGAGATATGTAATCATAATGATTGTTTATATAAGGTATTACTAATCATTGCATATTAATATCTTAATGATAATATTAAACAACTTCTGACACTGTGGAAATAAATTATGACAGTTAAAATGTAACTCTGTATATTGTGTAAACAGTTCCTTGTAATAATTGTCAATATGGCAGCGAAAAGTTGTATGAGTTCTTTTACTTGTTGTTGCGTGCATTATTTAAAATATTTGTAGTAGAGAGAGAACACACCCACACACACATACGTGGTTACCCAGTATAATGTAAGTATCTAAGTGTGTGTGTGTGTGTGTGTGTGTGTGTGTGTGTGTGTGTGTGTGTGTGTGTGTGTGTGTGTGTGTGTGTGTGTGTGTGGGAGGGTGATATAGTATACATGTATTTTAACATGATCATTTATTACTGGGTAGCCAGTATGTGTAGTGATGTGGTATTTTGTGTTCTCTCTCTATGTAGCTATTTCTATAAAAATGGGCGGAGTCTTGTTACTGGAGAGAGGGAGCATCAACAAGCATTTTGGCAGCAGTAAAATTATTAGACGGAATTAAGGAAGACAATAAACGCAAAAATAGTGATCCCGTCGTGTCAAAGAGATCTTCTGAAATAAAAATAAAGAAACGTTGTTTATCAGACTCTACTGGTAGCAATCCACTTGTTGCAGCTGCTCCAATAGCTGACGACACCTCATCAGCTGTGGGCGGAGACTCTGGTATAGTAGATTGTCAGTCACATTGCAGTAACAAATACAAACCAGATACACAAATGTGAAAGAAGTAGAAAAAGTATTCCAGCATTATCAAACACATTAAGAACAGGCAGCCTCGATGAAGGTACCTTTAGAAAATTACAACAAGATGATGACAGCTCTTCTCATAGTGGTAGCACACAGACAAAACAAAGAAGAGGTCGATTAACAAAACATCTTAGTCTGGGCAGTGTTGGTGGCTCTAGTGATACTATAAGTTTTCACTCTTTATTTGAAGTTGTGTCACCTCATTCAATAGCTACTGATATATTATCAGGTCTTGGATTTGGAGATTTTGATAGCCCACAGTTAATACCAGATAGGTTTATACCACCAGAATTAGACACAGCTAAACCATCTGTCATGTTTGAACACATCTTGATGGATGTATACTCACCTCCAGGTGCTCCTGTCTCTGAACCACCTATATCCCATTATGTGACATCCAGTGTAGCTGATGTTCAAGAATTTGATCTTCCTTTGGGAGCTACTGCCGACAATTTTATATCTACTAAATCCTTTAAAACAGTCACCTCCTCCATCTTCCCCTCCCCCCCCAGCCAGCCCCACCCTCCACTCTTCCGTTATCTTCAATGTCTGATCCTTCCTTTTCTGTTTTATAATCGGAAATATGTCCAATTAGAGCCAGTACCAGAAGAGACAGCTAGTGACCTTTCACCATCCCCACGTTGGTTGTCCCTCGAGTCTCTTTAGACCACTCTTACCTTGATTTGTCTACAGGACAACTTGGAACTAGTTTAAATGTCGCCAATCGTAAGAGGTCTTTACCAAAATAGGGAGGGTTATCGTATGTCAATGGAATCATTGTTGAGTGAACAAGATTCAACTGTTTATTTCTCTATCACATCTTATGATGATGATGTTGCTAAAGAAGAGGCAAAACTTACTCTCCCAGTGGAAGATGCCACCCGTCAACGACGAAGAGGAGTTCACCACGCCCCTCCAGAACTATTGTCATGGTTGCAGCATCAAAAAATTCCTGAAGTGGATGACGATGAATTACCTTGGCCTTTTAATGAGCAGGCGAAAATTAGGAGAAGTTTGACAGAGTACCAGCAACAACAACGTCTTTCTCCGTTCGAGTAGCTCTACTCTTGATGATCGCTCCCTCTCTCCTCCCTGCGATGACCCTTTAGAGGGTGTGTTCCCACGACGTTTTAGTATTAACGGTCCTCTAACAGCACCTAATGATTTATTTTATGAAACGCGTCGTCTCTCTCTTCCTTCTACTTCTAGCTACAACCATTATAGGAACAGATTGTCTCCAGCCCCCACCCTCTTTAATGGAGTCTATTAAAGAACCCACAATTGAAGAGGAGGAGTTTGAAAGAAGCAGGTAAAGAATACACACAACGAAAGAAGAGAACACCTATTTTGCATTCTTTGAAAAAAAAATTACATCATTCATTTTTTGTTTAGTGATGGTGGACCTGAGAATATAGTTGAAATGAAGCCTAGTACAAGATTACCACCTGGAATGACTAGAGAAGATGTAAGTTTGTCTCTTCTTCCATTCATTTAAGTATCCATTCTTCTACCATTAATATCTAATTATCAATTTTTTATTTTATTCCACAGGCTTTAGGTTACAAGCGAGATACAATAGCTCTGAAAGCTGAACTAGATACAACACAGAAAAAACTTAGAGATGTTGAAAGAGTACGAAGAAATGAAGAAGAGGACCACAAACGCAAACTGTCTGACACGGAGGAGTGGCTTCGTTCAGAGCTATGGATGAAGGAGCGTCAGTGCCGTGAACTAGAAGAGGTCATCCGTCCTAAGAGTGTTTAATAATTAATTCTATTTTATTTTCCTTGAATCATTTCATGCACCAATCTCTCTAATATAATGCGACATATTTGTATGTACGATGCACTGCTTGTAAAATAGTATTTACATAAAATGTCATAAAAGTTCTAAATGAATGTTCACAATCGTCACTTTTTCATAATAGGGGTTAGATAATATGAAGCGTGATTATCGATTGTTGCAACAAAATCAGCAAATAATGATAGCACGAGCAAAAGAGGAAATACGAGATGCTAAAGATAAAGAGATATTGGATTTGAAACATAAAATGGATCAGGTTGGTTACTGCTTGGTAACGACAAAGAATGTCTCACTATATTTTACATGTAGTCACACAATGTGTGTTTAGTGTTTAGTGTTGTGTTTAGTGTTTCGTGGTAATTATAAAATTTTGTGTAGAAAATTGCAGAATATCGTGAAAAAGTTACAAAACTTGAAGAAGAGTGTCGTCATCTACGAACAAAGGAGAACCAGTTGATCAAGAAAACTAATCAGGTTTGACAGGTTTTTGTAATATTTTTAAATTTGTGTTATAGCAAGGACTTAAAACTGAGAATGAAGAATTACATCGCGAATTGGCACATGTCAAAGAACAGTTACGTCATGAAAAACAAACAATAGCAGCTACAGCTCGAGATAAGGTACATTCAGTGTGTCACATGACTATCACACGATATTTACCTTTTTAAGGCAATGGAAATAAAACAATTACGTACAAAAGCTCAACTTGAGAAAGAAGAAGCATTGAAGAATCAAAAGGAACACTTAACTAAGGTACATCAGTTAACAATGGGTTAAACCATTACCAGTATATCAATGTATGTGTAATGTACCAATAGAATAAGGGTATTATTATAATAGTTTTTAAAAGTTTAATGTAACATTTGAGAACAGTAATACTAATGTCACTTAACAAGGACCTATGTAGCTAACTTCATAAAAAAATTCAATTGACTTAATTTTCAATTGTTTGAATTGAAAAATGGTCTAAAGTCATAGATAATGAAATCACTTCAATTTTATGACATTACATGTATTATTGTACCAATAAACACTTAATGTATTTCACTACAGGTTCATCAATCTGAATTAACTGCACTACGACAAATGGTACAGCACACATCTGGAGAGGTAGGTTGGTACAAATATCATACTATTTTAATCTTTACTATAGAGTTTTGGGAAAGTGCGTATTCATGTCACTCCTAGTACAACTGGTTCACCTAACAAGTTAGAAATGAAGGTACAAAGAACACATTTGTCCATTAATTTGTTTGTTAATCCATTTATTATATGGATATTCATCCATTTAGAAACTACATTACCAAATGGATAGAATGGATGGAGAGTTGCGTCGAAAACAAGAGGAAACAGATGAATTAAAAACTACAACTTGAAATCCTCCATAAAGTAAAAAAACATCATCAAATTATTATAATATTAATATTATTACTGTAGGAACATTTATTGTTAGAAAAAGAAATGGCTGGAAAGCTCAAGACCAGTTCTTAATCTCATGTACAAACATAGTAGTCACTTGTGTAATATATTGTATTATAGTCTCTTAATATGTGTGAGGGCTAATACATACCAGAACATGATCAGTTCAGTTTTGTTTACATCATAAATATACTTTCAAGGCTATAAATTTTATTACAGTATCAATGAATAAATTTAAGTTACTATTAATAGGCTTTATATAAATTAATAATAATTTTTGTTGGTGCGTGATGATGGATTCTAGGCTTCCTTGGCTTGCTGCTATTGCTGGTAGTAGAACTGACCTAGATGCTGGAGGATCTAGTACTGCATTATACTCAATATATGGGTCACAGGTATACATACTAATACTGCAGTTTATGGTAATATTAGTAAATGTTGTGTGTAGGTATCTCAGTTACCAATAGCTTCTGAAGATTTGTATTCTAATACCAATAGCAATGACGATAGTTGGTATTCAAGTAGTACTCCATCGCTTCTTTCAAGACCAAAATCAGCTCCTCCAAAATCATGGCAAAGACAACGTTAGTTACACACCAAGTTGTCATAGATATTCCAGGCTATCTCTTCAACAGGCATCACATCGGCTCGCCCACGTCCCTCTACAGTATCTCCCCCAGTAGTAACTACTATTAGTAAAAGAAAATTGAGTCGACCTACTAGTGCATATCCTGCTCCTGCCAACAACTCTCTTAGACGAGGAACTCCACAGCGATCTACTGCTACAAGACCAAGCACAGCTCAACCTCTTGTAAGTGTATTTTTAATAAATCCTCTAAGGATATATAGTTATATAAATTAATTAACATATATTAATATCTTCTTTATATCTAGAGACGTCCATTGTCAGCAGCAGCTGCTCATGTTCCAACTCAAGGTCCTATTCAAAGAATGAAGGAAGTGACAGTTCCTGTAGCTTTAACTAGTGTACCTCAGTACTTTAATTTTTGGAAGGAAAAGCCGCTTTTAACAAAAGACTGGGATGTTACTTTACATCAAAGGAGATCAAGACGACCAAGAAGTGATTATGGGACACGATTTTATATAACTCGACGTAAAAGTGAAACGGACAAAGGGTGTGGTCAAAAATTTAGTGAGACTACAGAATTAGGAACTCTGCTGGAAGATGATGATAGCAACTTCTCTGATGATAGCCATGGTGGAAGTAGAAAGAAGAGAGGACATCTTGAAGATGAAGGAGGAGGAGAAGGAGAAGGAGGAGAGGAAGAGGAGGAGGAGATAGTGACGAAGAAAGGAAATAAAGATGGAGTAAGATAATAAGTTTTTATTATTGATATTATTATTACAGCAGAATCATATTGGGGGACTGGATAATGATAATATAGGACAAGATGGAAGCACCATTAGGTAAGTTTCCTCCTATAACTGGATATATTATGATGAGCTTTTTATTAATAGTCGGTTGTTAGGTGAGACAGATCATGACAAAATAGATGCATTTAATAAAGAAGATAGAGATCGTGAGGTATTTTATAACAAATATCAACAAATAATCTTATTGCTTATAAGTTTGAAAGATTACATGGACAATACGATGACAATAATGCTGATGAAGAAGACTTTTTTAAAAAAGTAATTTTTTTATGTCAACATAATTTTTAAACACATTTTATTACCGCTAGAAGTCACTAATCAAAACATCAACTGGTAATTTTGATTGGTTGGATAGTATCACAGGAGCTAGCTCCATGACAACAAGATTTGAATTACCAATGGATCTATTAGAATTACAAAGTATTATTGCAACATTTATTATTTGTAATACAGACTTTTGTTATTGTTATTTCCTATAGATATGTCACCAACACAATATCTTACACATCATTGTGTCATTAGGTATTGTCTTAAGTATCATTGTTTTATTTGATATTTTCTTTAGCTATCAAAGAAGATCGCGTTATTCTAAAGTATTTTCAAAATTAAAGCAGTTTAACTCGACCACTATCAGTGGAAAAGTAAATATATCTATATCTATCTATATCTGTACTATGATCCTATTGTCTACTATATCAATGTACTAATGTCTCCTATACATAAAATATTAATGTATCATTGACATAATAACATAGTCTTATTGTTCTATTTAATAGGATATTATTATTAAAGGTTTAATTGATGCACATCATCAATGTATTACAAAAGAACAGGCTGAAGACATTTTGGAGGTAACACTTTATAAAATAAAGAATTATTTTAAATATATTAATTATTATTAGATTGTTCAGATGTTACCTGATCAATTAATTCATTTACAATTATTTGGTGCAATGTGTGCTCTTACTGAGCGAATATTTGGACCATTATGTTTGTAAGTTGCTGTTAATAAAATGAATTATTGTACATTATTTTTATAGACCATTTCATCTACAAAAAGAATTAATAGAGGTGTTGATTTTGAAGCACTTGACTGGAAATTAAGAGGATGTTGTATAAAAGAACCGTTGAGAAAATTATTTGCTCAATTATAATATTATTATTATTAAAATTACAATTGTCGCGCGATCAATAGCAGTATACGGAGCAGGCGTATTAGTTTTGTTTTATCCCGCATTGTATTTCTATAGAAATTTCTAAACATTTCCGTTCACGTCCGTATAACTACTTGCATAATAGGAGTGGCTGAGAATATTGCAGACACGTCCCATCTTTTTGGATCATGGGTAAGGTAGCGTTCATAACTCGTTGGGGAAAACGATTAGCTGTAGCAGGAGTCGTTACAGGAGGTCAATAAGATAAATAGCATAATTTTTTTCTAATTTATTTATGTGTAGGAGTTATATATTGTGGAATGACTGTTTATCGGAGAATTCTTGATACTAATGGTGGACTTGATAAGCAAGACGAAGAACTAAAGTGAGTTTGTGTTGTCATTTTAATAATATTTATTTTGTGGTAGACGTCGTGAACAATATATTTGCATTCAACAAAACTCCTTTAGAACAGGTAAATATTAATTATGTATAGTGGGTGTTACTAAATTTAGCAATTCTACACGATATCAAATATTACTATACTTAGTAACATGTACTGTATTAATCAAATTAGATATCATTTAGTAATTAACACTATCTCCTATATTTAGTAAAACTTATTAATATTTGATATAGCTATATATAATCTATTTTTAGTAGTATTTTAGTACTATATTTAGTGACAGCTATTAATATTCTATGTAACAATTGTTACTATTTTTAGTAATATATTTTATTATTTTTAGTGACAAACTTATTAGGGCAATCACAGGAGATCCTTATACAACATCTTAATACTGATAAATTACTACAGATATAAAGGACAAGTAATACATTAATTAAATAATATTAAATTAACTTCTATTAATTCTTAGTCCACAAAACAAATTAGCATTATGGGAGACACTTAAAGTCACAAGTTAGCCACACCCCTTTTGAGTATGCTATAATTATTGTATAACTCAGGTTTTTCTCGTGCCATTGCTAGTGCCTGCCTGTGTACCATGATGGTAGTAGTGGTACGTGTCCAATTGAGTGTTCTCTCTGGTACCTATATCGCCATGGCAACAAATTGGTATACCTAATGTATGTGGTATTATTATTGTTACGTTGTTCAAATAGGGAGGGGATTTACAGAAAGTCTACCTTACTATAGTCCATCAATCTTTACAAAGAGGTAAGTTAGATTTAATTATCAGTTTTATGAAGGAACTTCCCCTTTAAAAATTTGTGTTCACATCAACTCTTTAAATATCATTATCAATTACTCTAATCCTTTAATTAGAAGATAATTAACTATTTCTAACACTAGGTCTAGCCTCATTAATACAAGTTATTACAGGAGCTACTGAACGTGTCTTGTTATCATATTCACTCAAACACCAATTAACACTGGACACTATTGATCAGTTACTTACTAATATTTTGAACCAAGTTGCTGAATGAAAAAGTATCGTAATATTTATCATATTATTTTAATTCCTGTAAACAGGACAGGATCTACGTCATGGTTAGTGCAATATATGATACCACAAGACACGCCCCTCCCTTCAGTAAGACATAATATAGATTATATTGTAATATTGTGATATAGAATAATGAAGGAATATCTAAACTACTATCGGCTACACAGGATGCTCTTGAAATGTAAGTATGTGTCCTTATCTCATTGATATAATATTTTATTAGTGGAGACACTGAAACTATTTTAAAAGAACTAGTAACGAGAGCTCTCTCTCATTTTCATTATAATCTAACAGAATCATTCCATTCTGCTGCACAAAGGTATAAAAATAAATACCATTTATGGCAATTTATTCTTATCTTCTTTAGTTCACATTCCTTACCTTTAGCACGAGTTATACCTATTGTGTCTGATCACTCACTGCTTCTTCTTCAACCAACTTATCATCATACAATGTTACAGGTATAATCTGGTATTTAGTCCAATGATGTTTTCACTCTCTCTCTCTCTCTCTCACCACACACACACACACACACACACACACACACACACACACACACACACACACACACACACACACACACACACACATAGGAGATGGTAAATCATGTGGACTTGATGACTTACTGTAGAAATATATACGAAGCATTTAGCCAAGATTAAATAAACCAAAATAATGACAATATAATCTGTGGATAGAAAAGGCAATTACTATGTGGGTGGAGTGGGATGGGTGGGGTTAAGTTAAGCATGAATTGTTTGCACCAGTTCTGACAATGCAACTGGAGGTTGAGCTACTTCTGCTGATGAGGAAAGTGGGCGTGGTGTGTATGATGCCCCCAACAAGAAGTCTGCAACTTTTCCAGCTTCTCTTAAGCCACTAAGTAAAGCCCCATGGACTGTGGCTGGATAATTTCTCATAGTATGTTCACCAGCAAAGAACACACGTGGTCTAAATAAGAAATAACCAAACCCCTTACTAATTGCTAAATAATTATACCAATCTCTCACTAATGAATACATAAAGCCCTAAAATTTTGGACCCTTCAAAAATTACATTTTATTTTATAACCCCTATTAATTAACTACCTAATTACCTTGGTATTATATTGCCTGCTCTTGTGGGACTAACAGAAGCTGCCAAAAAATCATAATCATTTCCACTTGAACCAGATGAGACATATGTATATGAGCCTCGGGCGTACTCATCTCCTCTCCAACGAGTGACATAAGTTTCTTTAGGCTGAAAAATAACAACAAGAGGTAACCCCTAATAATTATAGCCCTTACTTCAGGTACTGTCTCGTCTCCAAATATGGATCTGAGGACGGCCATTGCTTTAGCAATAATGACATCATCAGGTAAACTCTCATATTTAACAGCATCATCACCTGCAGATATAAACGTCAATAATATATGTACCTATTACACATGGGGTCAATTACATTCCAATGTAGTCTATTACTGTTAGTATTACTTCAGGACAGGATTAAAATTTTATAATTTGTATTTAAGAAATTAAATCAAGCAGTTGTAAGATTACTAACATGTCCATTGCATTTTATGGTGATTAGTTTTTGAAGTACAGAGTCACTTAGGGAGCACATGTCAGGTCAAAAAATTACAAAAAAGTTAGAGCAAGTCTTTGTAGATCCTGAGATCACAGCACTGTAGTGCTTATATTTTGCCTCAAAATGACCCAGCACTCTGGATTCAGTAGCCATCACTATAAGCACACTTAGCTTGAAAAGTCAGTAAAATGGAGCTGCAATGAAGCCCAGCTTATTCTATGTGCCTTAAATACTGCCTTTGTCACTATATGCTAACAGTGCTATGGTTGAATAAGTTGTTTCTTTGTCCTATTATTGTCTACTAAGCATCAGATGTATGTTGCTATACCTGATCAGAGAGTGACAGAGAGTCAGAGACACATGTTAAATTGCTAACTAACACAACACAGGACTAAACAGTAATGTAATAGAGATGTAATATACTTTCCTTTCTATTAGTATTCCTATTACACTACTATTTTCAAACATAATTACTATTAGTATTACATACTCCAGACCTGACTGTTTACAACATTGTATTTCAAATACAATTACAAATACTATAATTGTATTTCAAATACAAATACTTCCATTGATGTGTCTGAAAGATTTCATAAGTTAAATTGAACACAATATAAGATTAGTATTATTTGTTACATCGAACAAACATTAGCGTTTCAAAAGTTTTATCATTTAAACAGTACCTTCCTGGATGTACTTAGAACAAGTGATGAAAGACATCAAATCATAAACCTCCTTTATACTACTTAATTTGTCATTTCTCACATTAAATGAAATGTATTTCATAAATATTTAGCTGTATTTGAAATACATTTGTAGTGCATTTCAGTTACAAATACAAATACCTAGACTTGTCAAACTTCAAAATGCAAATACAAATATTATTAAAATATATTTAAATATAACTAAATACAAATACTAGCTTATTTGACCCCAAGTCTGGTACCTGTATTATGTGAACATTCTCAGTATATTTATTTAACAAATTAAAGACTTTGAACTTGTTTAAAGTAACACCAAGAGACATGAATAGTCAGTTGTCTGTTGACCTGTAGTATTACTGACCTGCTAATAGTGCAATCAATACTGGAGTAAAACTGAGATGCCAAAACATGAAGAGTTCTCCACGTGATGTAGTACTAGTAGCTACATGACCAAATAAATGAACATTAGCATCCCAGAACCTTTGTTCAAAGCATAAAATAACCTGGAGAGAGAGAGAGAGAGAGAGAGAGAGAGACAGACAGACAGAGAGAGAGAGAGAGAGAGAGAGAGAGACAGAGAGACAGAGAGACAGAGAGAGACAGAGACAGAGAGTCAAATCTACATCACATTTCAATCCTACCTTATTCAGTAACCCAAATCCTAAATTATTAATAGCTTGTTGTTTCCATTCTGGTAGTGGAGGATGAAATGTCACAGTACCTGCTTTTAATACTCCCAATGGTACAGTAACAATTACAGCATCAGCTTTAAATATACTGGAACATCCAGACTCAGTAGAACGAGCATGAACCTCAACACCTAGACAATTAATATCATAATGACATCATTAATGGGCGGAGTTACACATGTACCAACCATCAACATTATAATGAATGGCAGACACAGCAGTATTTTGCCGAATATCAAGACCTTTGGCTAAAGACTTAGGTAGAGCATCATATCCATCACGCAAGCACAAATGAGCACCAGTAAATTCAAAATCATCATCTTGGTCCCAGTGACGTAGAGATAAAATCGAAGTTGACTAGCATTGGCAAATTCTAAATTTGCAAAGTGCCAGTCTAAAATTTGACGATCTCTTGGGGAGAGATAGACAGCAGGAATATCTGCATCATCAGCGTCATCAACTTTGTTTTCTAAATCTTGTCTCTGTTCTAAAAGTGTATCATAATACTGAAATAACTGGATAAGCTCTTGTTCAGTAGATCTCTTAATAAACTCCACATCACTGGCACTAGATAAATGGATATGTGATCTTATAAATGGATGAATGATTTGATAAATGGATATAAAATCTTATAAATGGATGAATGATTTGATAAATGGATATATAATCTTATAAATGGATGAATGATTTGATAAATGGATATATAATCTTATAAATGGATGAATGATTTGATAAATGGATATATAATCTTATAAATGGATGAATGATTTGATAAATGGATATATAATCTTATAAATGGATGAATGATTTGATAAATGGATATATAATCTTATAAATGGATGAATGATTTGATAAATGGACAATAACTGATCACATAATAGATACACTAACTTGCTACTATGTGCTGCTAATAATTGTTGTTGTCTTTGATAAGATTGTTTTATTTTATGCTGTATATCCATTAGCTGTTGATGAACACGTTTCAAGTCAGTTTGAGCAACTGTCACATTTTTTAAGTGATCTCTCATTACTTCTCTTGTATGTTTTTCTTGAAGTCTATCAAGTAAATATATTTCAATAGAAATGTATTGAGTTTGAGTAATAATAGTAAATATATTCAACAAATTATAGCTCTACTATAAATAACATCTGATGAAGCATGAAACTGCAGCCTCTTAACAGTTGGTAAAGTACCCAAGCTAGTAGGATCAAAGAGATGTTAAGATAACAATGTCAGACTAGACAGATGAAAGAGACCACAGTGATATTAAATTAATTAGTGAAGGCTACCACATCATAGCAATGAACTACCATAGCAATGAACTACTATAACATTGAACTACTATAACATTGAACTACACTAGCATTGAACTACACTAGCAATGAACTACCATAGCAATGAACTACTATAACATTGAACTACTATAGCATTGAACTACACTAGCAATGAACTACCATAGCAATGAACTACTATAACATTGAACTACTATAACATTGAACTACCATAGCATTGAACTACACTAGCAATGAACTACCATAGCAATGAACTACTATAACATTGAACTACTATAGCATTGAACTACCATAGCATTGAACTACACTAGCAATGAACTACCATAGCAATGAACTACTATAACATTGAACTACTATAGCATTGAACTACCATAGCATTGAACTACAACTAGCAATGAACTACCATAGCATTGAACTACACTAGCAATGAACTACCATAGCAATGAACTACTATAACATTGAACTACTATAACATTGAACTACCATAGCATTGAACTACACTAGCAATGAACTACCATAGCAATGAACTACTATAACATTGAACTACTATAACATTGAACTACACTAGCAATGAACTACCATAGCAATGAACGATCATAGCATATATTCTACATTTGCTGTACTGGTAAACTTACTGAATAACTAGTTCCAATGCTTGTCCTAATGACAGGGGTTGCCCATTTAATTGGTCCACTTGTAAGTGATGAGATAAGTGTGACACAGCATCAAGGAGACGATTAAACTCGAGCTCCACAGTACGATCTCGTTCTCGTGGGATCATTTCTCCTGTGGTATAATAAAGAGGACAACGACGTCTTATCTTTGACATTTGGAGTCCAACTTGTTTACGGATCACAGCCAAAGGATTACCTCCTATATAAGACAATGTATGGGGCATGGTTTGTGGGTGTGGTTCAGCTTACCTAATCCAGTGACTACCATAGCACCTAAATCTGCTGAGTAGGCACCACGACGAAATGTATGGACACGCCCACCAATACGATCCTAATTAACTTGACAAAGTGTGTAAAAATTTGAATTAGTCATACTCGAGCTTCCAAAATTGTGACTTCCAGACCAAAATATTGGAGTTGTCTTGCAGCCATTAATCCACTAATACCACCACCAACTATGACCACTTTAAATGGCATTTTACCTAAAACATGTATTAATAATGACACTATATGTGTGTGGGTGTGTACCTTCTAGAGGGTTCTGTTGTTGAAAGATTCCAAAGTTAATATAACCATATCGCGTCAGATAACCATGTGTTCTCATTACTAAGTTACTCTTACCTATACATAATGGACAGACAGATAAATAAATGGATCAATAGATGAAGAAATAGACAATATCCTTTGAAAAATGGACCAACAACAATTAAGATAGACATAATAGACATATACATGATATAATGGACACATACCTGGATGTGGTAGGTGGACTACAGACTGTCCTTTCTCTGGTGTGAGTTCATTAAGTGGATCTTGTAACCAAGCTTGTAATAATTTGTTGCGAATAAATAGGAACTCCATTATGGCTGACTGTGAGCCACTAGCTATGTCAGGAAAGAAATCCATTTCTTGTTTAGTTAATTTATTAGCTGGTAATCGACTCTGAAATGCTGCTCCATCAAGACCTGTGGGTGTGGATAAATGTAATGAGTGGGTGTGGTTATTACTAGTACCTGGTGGTAAATCAGGTTCGATATCAGAGTCACTATCACTAGAGAACTCATCATCTGTTAATACAGGAATATGAGAGGGGTCTTGGGGAGAATCAGAATGAGGTAACTAATAGACAAAATATAACGTTATTAATTCATCCATTTTTATAGTACATTGGTCTATTTAGTTAATTATTAATCCATTACCCTTGATCGTAGAGATAAACACTTGTTGTTCAGTTGATACAATTACTTCGGCATCATTATCAACTTCACCAACTATAGAAAATAAAAATGGGTGGGGTCAAACTACCTTATAACTTTTTAAGTAATCTATACATAATTCTCATTTACAATATTAATATAAAATATTGTCCCTCGATTTCAAAATAATTATCATTAACTAAATATTTACCAGAGCTCTCTGGAGCTCCCGCGACTAGCTGAGGTTGAAGGTTCATAACACTTTAGCTGTCCGTTTACCTCCGGATATTATATCACCCACGTTGTAACCATATAAGTGCACCCTATGCAGAATATAAAATGAACGGCATATTTGGACTAGTTCAGTTCGTCTGCAAGAGATCAATAGCAACAGAAATAGAACATGAAGCTTTTTTTTGCATATCTGCTGTACTTCATTGCAATCAGTATGTTCTGTAATCAAAATATCTTCTATTACAATTCTTTATGTTCATTCTTCATCTTTTTTAGGTGCAGCACAGGAGTACCCTCCACCAGATTATTCTCCTCCAATATATGACAGTAGCTATTGTGAGATGAATGATGATGAATATGGTCGGCCCTATTACAGTCCTTATGACAATTATCGCCCTCCTTATTCAACTTATGGTCCTTACGATCAACCAACTCCAAGTCCAACACCAAGACCTCCAACTTATCCAAGAGTTCCTGGACGTGGTAAAAGACAAACTCTTGTTTATCCTGCATGTGCGCGAGCTGATGAATGCCGACAAAAACCAGGTACAAAAATATGCATAACAAATCCATTATGAAAAATTTGTTTTACAGAACGTTGCTATGGATATGGTGTTGTCTATGACAATTGTGGTCGGAGATGTACTTGCAGAAATGGTTATACTACTGATTGCTGTCGAGTGAGAAAGGAATGGAATTGTATGACTCAAGAAGAGAAATGTCGTTATGTAAAAGCAGTTGTAACTGTTTCTACAAATAACCAATATAAACGTTGCTATGATGAACTAATTCGTATTCATCAGACTCTCTTTTCAAGTGGAATTCATGACCAACAGTTTTTCCTACCCTGGCATCGATGGTATATTTTTAGGTCTAGAGAACCTGCTTAGGAAAGTGGATTGTCGTATCACTGTACCATATTGGGACTGGAGTGCAGAGCCTACAACATGGCAACAATCTAATGTCTGGAACACTGAGTGTGGATTTGGTGGTAATAGTAATCCAACTTGTGTGACTACAGGACCTTTTGCATGGTCTGGTTGGAGTGTTACTCCTTCAGCAGGTAGTGGCTGTCTTCGACGACGTTTCAATGGTAAATATCCCAGATTGTGCTACAGTAGCAATGATTCAGCGATTGGGAGTTGCATCATTTAATACATGGCATACTATTATTAGCAGTAATCTTCATGATTCAGTTCACTGCAACATTGGTGGTCACATGTGTACTATTAATGCTGCTAACGATCCTATCTTTTTCTTACATCATGGGTTTATTGATAAATTATGGGCAGATTGGCAGGGGCAGTCTCCTCTCCATCATGACCTTCCATACTATGCATCTAATAACAATGTTATGCCGGACATTCCTTACAGCCCCAGCCAACTTTATGACCTTCAAGATCAACCTGGTTGTATCAAGATCTGTTATCAGCCGCAATGTAGGCCTTGTAATATCAGTGATGTTCCTCCATGCCCTGGTACAATGCAATGTTGTGAGTACTCTCCCACAAAAGTGGCTCGACTTGTTCCTCGACCTTACCCATACGTAGGACAAGACTCATTCAATCTTTTCAACACAAAACAGCTCAGTCCGTTATGTGTCAAATCGTTTTTCATCTATGATGGATAGTTATGAGAATATTTACTCTGTCCTGGAGACAAATGGTTATGATGAAGCCAGGAGACGTCCTCCATATCTGCAGAGGGAGTGTACCCTTGTCTTTGATAACTATATCTATAATGAGCCATGTGATAACTATTAAGAAATAATTTGTAATAATTTTTAAGTCAACGTGTTCAATATTTGCATAGTTTTTGTTGATTACTTTATTAAACAATGCATTCACAATTAGTATCTTTTTGAATAAAAAATTGAAACTGTGAACTGTCTTATATCAAACATGACATTTTCATTGAAGGATCTGTGTTTCCACTCAATATCACTGTGAAAGACGATTTGGGTGATTTGAAAACAGTGTGACATTTGCTACTTTCAACACCTCATGATGTAAATTTGTAGACATGTGTGATTGTAAATGCATTGGTCAAGCATGCATATATGATGGCATTGTTTAACTGTTAATAAAAAGTGATAACTATTAAGAAATAATTTGTAATAATTTTAAAGTCAATCTGTTCAATATTTGCATAGTTTTTTGTTGATTACTTTATTAAACAATGCATTCACAATTAGTTAGTATCTTTTTTTGAAAAAAATTGAAAGTGTAAAGAACAGTTTATGTCAAAATATAATGTTTTTATTGAAAGATTTGGGCTTCCACTCTATCATGTGATCTAGTGTAAACATTCAATTAATTGTGTGGTTTAAAAGAATTTAACTTACCGTTTATGAGATTATTTTTCTTTCTTTGTTGTGCTAATAACATTAAATAATGATAAAAATTAATATAATTAGAGGTGTTATTCTAGTTTGCTTAAATGGGACTAATTTTAGTTATTAAATAGCCTCTTTAGTGCACCGATATTTGTAATCATAGGCTGAAGTATCGTTAATGAGATTCATAGTGCTGCGAGTTGCGCCCCACAAGAGGCTGAAGACAAAATCTTCAGTACATATAAAAAGAAACTCAAACAGTCATGAGTGCCAGTGTGT
Organism: Gigantopelta aegis; assembly: GCF_016097555.1. Taxonomy (NCBI): domain Eukaryota; kingdom Metazoa; phylum Mollusca; class Gastropoda; order Neomphalida; family Peltospiridae; genus Gigantopelta; species Gigantopelta aegis. Next base: position 38,848 of record NW_024532807.1, read on the forward strand.
TGTGGGCCAGCGTTCTGCAATGCATCAGACCTCTGAGATGGTTACCAGCATACTCTACGGAGTATCCGAAAGGCCGACTAGGATAGGGCTGGTAGTCTCCCTTTAAACGAGATGAGGCTGGTGTATTTGTGGTTCCCGGTTCCTGAATGCGACATTCCCTAAGAGCTGGAATCCCGTACGGCTGGTTTTAAGTTAGGGCGACGCTCCAGCCAGGATTACCTCGTCTTCGGACGAGGGTTACCAAGCCAGGTGGCGGTCCCAGCTAGCAATAGCAGGGAATCCTGGAGCCTAAGTGGAAGCCTGAGTGGGTGAGCGAGTAGGAATCGTTTGGGCAACACACAAGGGTTTTTTTTTAAATTTATTATTTTTTTAATTGTAAATCTATTAATAATATATAGTTGTTGTCATCTCTCTATTGCTATAGCTATATATCAATGAAATAGTACTAAAGACAGACAGATCTCTGTATTTTCTTCATATTTATTACAATTTAATGTACTTGGAAACTCTATTATATATACAAACGTATACAACTTGACTTCTTAGATACCCTAAATATCATAATGTGATCAAGACAGCAATTCAACTTAAAAAATAATATCTAGTATATCTGTGAAAGAAAGACTAGAAGAAAAAAATTCAAAATGAATTTTTTTATATATTGTAATTATTGTACTATTAATTGCAAAATAATTATGTGCGGATATAATAGTATAATTATTGTTATGGTGTCTAAGTAATAAGTAAACCACACCCAAAATGGAATTAAAAAATTAGCAATGAGAGTTTTAGGTGTATAAAAAACCTGGTTGTCTGTTATCAACAACCACAATGTACGCCTTGTAATATCACCAATGTTCTTCCTCCATGCACTGGTACAATGCAATGTTGTGAATACTCCCTTGTCAAATTGGCTCGACTTGTTCCTCGACCTTACCCATACGTGGGAGAAGACTCATTCAATCTTTTTCAAAAAAAACAGCTCAGTCTGTTATGTGTTCAAATCATTTTTCTTCTATGATGAATAGTTATGAGAATATATATTCTGTCCTGGAGACAAATGGTTATAATGAAGCAAGGAAACATCCTCCATATCTGCAGAGCGAGCCTACCCTTGTAACTAATAGACAAAAATATAACGTTATTAATTCATCCATTTTTTATAGTCCATTGGTCTATTTAGTTAATTATTAATCCATTACCCTTGATCGTAGAGATAACATTTGTTGTTCAGTTGATACAATTACTTCGGCAACTTCAACAACTATAGAAAATAAAATGGTTGGGGTCAAACTACCTTATAACATTTTAAATACATCCATTCATAATTCTCATTTACATTATTATTTATTAACACAAATTATTGCCCCTCAATTTAAAAATATGTCATTAACTAAACATTTACCAGAGCTCTCTGGAGCTCCTGCAAATAGCTGGATTTAACTGTCCGTTTACCTCCGGATATTATATCAGCCATGTGGTAACCATATAAGTGCAGCCTATGTAGAAATAAAATTGACTCCACTTCTTCAGTTCATTTGCAAGAGATTAATAGCAATAGAAATAAAACATGAAGCTTCTTTTTGCATATCTGCTGTACTTCATTGCAATCAGTATGTTCTGTAATCAAATATCTTCTATTACAATTCTTTATGTTCATTCTTCATCTTTTTAGGTGCAGCACAGAATTACCCTCCACCAGATTATTCTCCTCCCAATATACGACAGTAGCTATTGTGAGATGAATGATGATGAATACGGTCGGTCTATTACAGTCCTTATGACAATTATCATCCTCCTTATTCAACTTATGGTCCTTACGATCGACCAACTCCAAGTCCAACACCAAGAAGTTCAAACCCAACTCCAGGAACATCAAGTCCAACACCAAAGGGTCAAACCCAACACCAGGAACTTCAAGTCCAACACCAAAAACTCCAATTTATCCAAAAAAATGTCTATGCATATCAAAAAAAGACAAACCCTTGACAAAGCTATGAATGTCATCAAAACATCAGGTACACACATGCACATTGATCAATTTATTGTATATTATTTTAAAATATTATTGTATAGATTATCATATCCATTGCTTTCTTTTATAGAACGTTGCTATGGATATGGTGTTGTCTATGACAATTGTGGTCGGAGATGTACTTGCAGAAATGGTAGCACTACTGATTGCTGTCGAGTGAGAAAGGAATGGAATTGTATGACTCAAGAAGAGAAATGTCGTTATGTAAATGCAACTGTAACCATTTCTACAGATAACCAATATAAAGATAGCTATGATGAACTAATTCATACTCATCAGAGGTATTTTCAAAGTGGAATTCATGGCCAACATTTTTTCCTACCCTGGCATCGATGGTATATTTTAGGTCTAGAGAACCTGCTAGGAAAGTTGATTGTCGTATCACTGTACCATATTTGGGACTGGAGTGCAGAACCTACAACATGGCAACAATCTAATGTCTGGAACACTGAGTGTGGATTGGTAATGGTAATGGTAATCCAAATTGTGATACTACAGGACCTTTTACATGGTCTGGTTGGCGTGTTACTCCTTCGCAGGTAGTGGCTGTCTTCAACGAATTTCAATGGTAATGTCCCAGATTGTGCTACAGTAGCAATGATTCAGCGATTGGAGTTGCATCATTTAATACATGGCATACTATTATTAGCAGTAATCTTCATGATTCAGTTCACTGCAATATTGGTGGTCACATGTTGTACTATTAATGCTGCTAATGATCCTATCTTTTTCCTACATCATGGGTTTATTGATAAATTATGGGCAGATTGGCAGGGGCAGTCTCCTCTCCATCATAACTTTCACACTACACATGCTCTAATAACAATGTTATGCCAGGTACAACTTACAGTCCCAGCCAACTTTATGACCTTCAAAGATCAACCTGGTTGTATCAAGATATGTTATCAACCACAATGTACGCCTTGTTATATTACCAATGTTCCTCCATGCACTGGTACAATGCAATGTTGTGAGTACTCCCTGTCAAATTGGCTCGACTTGTTCCTCGACCTTACCCATATGTGGGAAGAGACACATTTGATCTTTTTCAATCAATAGCTCAGTCTCTTATGTGTCAAATCGTTTTTCTTCTCATGATGAATAGTTATGAGAATATTTACTCTGTCCTGGAGACAAATGGTTATGATGCAGCCAAGAGACGTCCTCCACAGAGAGAGTGTACCTTGACTTTTGATAGCTATATCTATAACAACAACTATTAAGAAACTTTCTGTAATAACTTGTAAAAGATAGTAACAATGTTAAAATAGATTAATAGTTTTAACTGAATTGTTGTCATTTACATATCATTCCAAAAAAGATTTAAAAAATTAAAAACATACAATTTTTATTACATACTCAATTAATTACTTAATTACTATAGAACTGTACAATTAGTGTACTTAAACAAATTAATTCTAACAAGGACATGTATAAATATGGAGGGATATCCCCACTGCATTGCCTGGATATAATGTCTAATTTGATAACACATGTGACACTCCTACATTGGTCACAAAGTTAAATACTTTAATTACTACTTATTTTTAAAAACCTACTAATATCAAAGCCTAATCTTCACTGGCTCATGCACACAATCAATTCCCACAGGATAAACTCTCTATGAAAATAATAAACAATTAATTCATCTAATTTTTACAACTGCTCAAACTCAAGCCACTTATTAGATTAATTATGTAATAATTTGGAGTTTTTGAAAAGCAACAACACCTGCACAAAACTCCTAAACACAGCTATACTATGCTATATATATATATATGAGTATAGTATATAATATATATATATCTATATAATAGTATAATATATATATAATATATATATATATATATATATATATATATATATATATAGCTGTAATATATGTATAACAACCATTGTTAGTAAAAGCATTCGTTAGTAAGAGTTTATATACAAGAAAAAGCAAATAGGTAAGGTCTAGTATCGTTTCCTTCGAAGGATTTGTGGTTTCCACTCAATAGGATGTGACTCTTCTGTTGTCTAAAAACAAAATTCATTATCACATAATTGGTAGAAAGGGTGTGGCTTACAGCTGTTTCATCTTCTTTTTAAACTTTAATAGTTTTGTCTGCTTCACCAGTAATTAGAGACACCCACTCATATCAAAAGTAGCGGCAAATATACCAGCCGCTCACTGTCAAGGGAACCCAGGTTGAGCTGTTGTTTGTAATTTTTGAAAACAATATCCACTTCTCCAGTCCCAAAAATGCATGGAACCATTTATCAGCTAATGAGAGGGTGTTGGCATATGAGTAGAGGGCAATATTAAACAATACTGACCTCCAGAGACTAAGACATTATCTGAATTAACTGCTAAAGTATTAACAATAGATTGATGACCACTTAGATTTTGAATAAATTGCCATCTGGAAATTTCCATTGTTTAATATTATCAGGAGATGCTGACAAAAGTAAACCTGAAAATGAACCAGAATGACTAGTTACAAAAGATTTACACATACTCCTCTGAGGGATGATTGACGAGGGAACGTATTGATGTTTTTTATGATTTGTCAATACAGAGAGGGTCTTCCCAGCTGCCAAGTCCCATAAACGAATTGTACTGTCATGGCTCCAGTGACTACCTATATTACAAGGTAAGCCCCTATAATATCATAATTAATTAATTAATATTACTTGTGGATTAGTTCCTTGAGTGAAACACATCAGCTATCGTGTTAGTATGTCCAGTGAGTGTATGGATACATGCTTTAGTCCTCATATCCCAAACCTATTAAAATGGATAGATTATAAATGAAATAGGATGCATAAAAAGCTGATAATTTTAAACCCCATTTATAAAACATTTATACTTACTCGTGCACTAGCATCTCTACCAGCAGTAACTATCACATCAATGGTTGGATGTATTTGAAATACAGTACACTCCACTAAGATGTCCATGATAATGTCTAATAACCTAATAATAATAATAGTAACTATTATTACAAGTATTTGATGTTTCTTTACTTTATTTTGCTCCAAATCCCAACATTTTACTTGTTTATCTTCTCCACAACTAAAGAGATAAGGTTGTCGAGGACTTACTGCTAACCCCCGTACACTACTGATGTGTCCCGTGAGTGTTAACTTTAACCGACCACTGGATACTCCCAGAGCTGACAAGAGAAGAAAGAAATGAGATATAAAGATACAAACGCTCACTTTAATGTTCTATCTCCACTACCAGTTGCAAACCATTCATTACTTGGATCTATAGCAACTGAAGTACCCAACCAAGATGGCCGCTAATAACCTGACAATATATCAATACATACATTATATCTTAATAAAACATACTCTCATTAATTTCCATGGAGAATGCCATTGTGGTTTGATTGCCATAGGAGCTTTTTCTTGGTACTAATTGTCGTGTACCTTGACTTATAACTAAAGCCTATTGAATAATATATACATTAGATGACTTAACTCTATTATATACTCTAGTGGCACCTTCCCTAGTTCCTCTATGAATATCACCAAGACTACGCCCCATATGATCTATATGTAACATTCAATTAATTAACATTAAATTCTCTCTCTCTTCTTCTCTCACATATTTTCTTTTTTGCAGCCACTTCTTCACTTACACTCTGTATTCTCTCTTATTAATGGCGGTTGAACAGCTTGTGCTGTTCCAGGACCAGTGGAACTCCTATCATTATTAAGAGGATATTAGTTAATGTAATATTATTGAATTAATAGACATACCTGGGTACTGAAGGATAGGCGTGACCAGTTCTAACATCCAACGCCTCATAAGATCATCTTATAACAATAGAATCATTTAAATTTTAATGAATTTAATTGTTTTTTCTACCTTGGTATTTGATTTGGTGCCATTTTTACCTATAGTTTCATTGGGCGACCTATATCTTTACCAAAATGATGCTCATCATTAACTTTACATGCTAATCCAGTGGTAATGCCGTAAAAAAAAATGGGTACTGACGTGTAAAAAGAAATAATGCGGTTTTAGCATCCATGGTTTTAAAAAAGTAATTAAGAAATGGGGGTGTATTTGACTAGGAGTATAGAATGGTGGGGGCGATAATATTTTTTAGCATCAAGTGATTAAATGTGCTAGGTTAAGTTGCACTAAATTGTTCAGTTACTTAGCAGATTCATCTTCAGGAACAGGTTGTTCTTCTCTGATAAAAACATGTCATGTTCTTTTTAAAGAACGTAAAATACCAGTGTATGAACACTGTGTTTAATACTGCAAGATTGATCAACCTTCCATTTCTTTAACCACGCCTACTTAAGTGGGCGTTGTCACTTTGATTTAATGCTCACCATAACAAAAATGGACTGTGAAGTGCAGGATATAGAAGAGGAATAAATGAGAAGGAAGGAGACAATAGTGAGGTAGGTTTATTGTAATATTCTTGATATAACCTCCTCTAGGATGATTGTACAGCAGAACTATGCTATGTGTTCTAGAACAATGGAAGGCAGAATTGAAAGAAAAATCTTTGAGCAAAACATCACAAGATAAATAGTCTCAGGTTAGAGAGAGAAAGAAGAGAAATAACTTACCTCTTATATAGGGAGAGGACTGTATGGATGGGAGTAATATGCTGAACAAAGTCGAGACATGGCAGCTGTTGAAATATTGCATTGATATATTAGTATATTAGATATTATATACAGCAATATTGTAATATCTGTCAAGCTGTCCAGTTAGTATACAAGATAGTGAGACAAAGCAAGCAACACATCAATATCAACGTACTAAAAGTGAGCACACAAGGGCCATGTCCATTTTCATAGCCACCACCCTTTGGGATAAGGGTGTGTCTAGCGTGACATGAACTGGTAAACTAGCAAACTATTTTTATCATCTGTTATCATAAAAGTGGTCATGTAACATATTACTAGGTACTTGACTGGATCTAGCAGATGATTACTGGAAAATAGTGAAGAAGAAGATGGGATGTTGCAATACTACTCTATCACTGGATAACAATAGATACACTCTATACGTTGTTCTCCTAATACATTACTAAAGTATATATATAATGTATAATGGACTTATTGATTGGTTTTATGTTAGGGGTTCTACTCATATATCAACTCGTACCTGTGAAATATTTCGGTTACATACTCTCTCTTGTGGTTATTACCTGATTCTGATCCTTCGGTTCATTAGAAACAGTGTTGGTATGGTTAGTGGGTGGAGTCTAATCCACCACAATATGATTGCACTTCATAGGTCTGTAAAGGATTTATGTATTAGCTCGAGAAAAATTGCTCTGGCAACAAGCTTGCTAACAAGGAAACAATGTGTTAATATACTATAATATGTATTTACTTTAGATTCTGGGGAAAGAGATATACTCAATCCATTAATTGGAAGATACACAAGTTATCTCTGAGACATCACATTTCATTTCAATGATAGCAATTAAACCGGTACACATAAAACCAGTTAATCTACGTGTTTATATAGGCGTATATATCAGCCATTCCAGTTACATTCGTCCAGGAGATGACGCTCTTTAGATCATCTCTAACAAACAATTCACACTGTAGTGGTATATAGATACTTAAGATTTTGTGTGACGGTAGACGGTAAGAATACTGTATATCTCTCAGTCTAAACGTTTCTATTTAGTGTAGCGTCTATTACATGACAAGTCCAGAGGAACATGGACAAGTTATTAATAGATTACGTTATAAGAAACAAAAAGTGATTGCTTATTATTAGGGTTACTATACAATGAGTGATGATGACAGTATGTTAATACTAAGTTAAACTGACTTATCATTGTCGTTGTTAGATACATATAGTGGGACGTCGATCTGTTAGTCGTACCCCATTATGACTCAGCCCCAAGCAGTAGGACGGAGGGAGAAGAGAACCTCCTGAGGAACTAGTTATGCTCATAGATTTCAATGGTGACTATCATGATAATATATTGGAGTATATTTATATTAAAATGGGCTTGTTAGGAATTGGGTTTAAAAACATTCAATGAAGAAATTATCAAGGTCAACTCCATTGGAAAGAGTTCTACTTGTCCACTGTCAACAGGTTGATCATCTGTCTGTAAGTACCTAATTTGTATGTGTCCATTCATCAATTTGTCTATCCAGTTTCGATTTAGGTCATCTTCAAGTAACTGATTTTTACATAGGATTACCATACACACCTTTTTATTTCTCTCGCTGTTAAAGAGTGACTCTCTCCCTATTATTTGAGGAGTATAATACTATCAAATCCAATTTATCTTTTTATATGGTTTAACAGCCAGAATGAATAGCAACCACACCCCCAATGAAGGAACTATAAGTTGCATGACAAAATCCAGCGTTTGTATCATGACCTTAAACAGAGTTCATAATATATTATATAATAACTGAGATTAAAATATGTAACAAGTTACTTGGTCTGGGAAATTGTCTCATGCTCTATACAAATCTGGATATGACATCTCTGTCTTGAGCATGAAGATCTCCCAATACAGGAAATCAATGAAAATGAGGACGTATCGTACAACCTAGGTCAATTAGTGGTGAGCTGTAGTGATGTTACCAATCTGCCTTTTGAAAAGAGGATTTTTGACTCAATAAAAATTCAAATGCAAAGGCAACCGACACACGGAACTAAAAATCGGATAGCCTCAGACAAAGCATAAGAGTGAGAGGTCTCATTTCTATCCTGTTAGTAATAGTATCAGCCTGACCTGTGTCAAAAATTAGCTACATTACGAATTAGCAAAAGCAATGTGGTAGGCATCAAATGGAATATATCTGGAAAATGGTGAGGGACCAGAGACAGTCACCATGGATCAAGGAGATATATGGAGATAAATGGATGCATAGTATTAGGTGAATTGATGCATTAAAGGATAATGGATGCATTACTTTCGCGCCTGGCTTTTTAGCCTACTTCTTCTAACATTTCTGATTAAATCTAAAACAGTGATTTCAGAAGGAGGGGCATCCACAAACGTTAACTACACCCTTTATCATATAATTAGGCAATACGAAATGCATTGTCACCTGTATAAAAATGATTAATAGGTGAGTATAATGTAAGTACGTACATTACCTGTTACACCGATACATCAAGTACCTTGTTCAAGGGGGTGGAGCTAACCCGCGTCGCCAAAGAGATCTTTCCAAAAGCGAATGAAATGAAGGGTACAAGTGACATGACATCATTTCATAATATCATAGCTTTGGCTACATTACTGAAAATGCCCTGCACTGACCAAGCGGGGGTCAATATAAAACCACACCCACTATGAATATAAAAATTAAAGACCTTTCTCAGAGTTTATTTACTTCAGTTACAGTTTCAAAAACAAATGTTGTCTCTCGTTTTCTGTCTCTATTTCTCGGACATCTCACACGAGGCTACGGAGTAATGACGTACGTGAGGAACTATGCCAACATCTTTTATAAACTGACAGGTTCCAAATTGTGATGATGTGGTGGTGGGATCACAAAATAATAATTAATCATATTGGGCGTGGCGGCTTGGACTATTTGTTTTTAAGCAGTTTTTATTTGCACTAGAAAAAATTATGGGAGGTTAGATTTAACATTATTGTGTGGCCTGACGGAGAATCATGGCTGGGTACTCCAAAGGTCACTATACCACAACGCAGTGGGGCAGAGTAACACAGGCTTGGGCTGATGGCTATCAAGGAGGGAAATATTCAAGAAGCTTTCATCATTTCACCATCTAACCAGTAGTAAGAAAGATACAGAATTATTTCAGGTAATATATCACACGACAGATTGATAACCTATACAGCTGGGATCGAGCAAAGAAAGAATTCAACGCTTACATTCAAGAGTGGAGTTGCTTATGGACGATTCTGATCCGCCAGAGCAGTTTTAGCAGAAATTACTCTTAATGATCTCTCAGACACTGTTACAGTCAGGGTAGTCTTGATGCAAACACCAATAGACAAAAGGGGTCTTAATTTGTGGGTTGTGGTCAGAGTGAAGCATGAAAAGGGCGATGAGAGACTGATATATCTCCTGGTACAAGGACCTATGATTCTGCTGGTATGAACTGGAGATCCTCATGTAGTAACGCATGGGGCCAGTTGTTCCCGCACAAGAGGCTATTACCATAGCAGAGTTAGTTGACAGTATTGCATGGAGCAAGTGGGGATCAACTTGACAAGCGGTCAGGAGAAACTGAGACCTTTGATTGAAAGATATCATGGTAGAATAGTCTCTTGTGATTGGAGTTGCTGCAAATACAAAAGCTGTAAGAGAGAACAAGTGTGAGTTTATGTATTAATATTTAGTTAGGTGTAACAATTTTGATTGGGTTCGTTTCTATTAGAGTACTCTAATATCCATAATGTAATATATTAATTAATAAGCGTGTTGGGGTGTTGTAATTTGTAAGGTCTCATGTTAATGTTGCCAAGTCTGGTATCAGTTCTTGTTTACTTCCTAATCCATCTGCAAACTAATATTTTCCATTCTTTACATTCATTAGAACACATTGAAATATCATAATACATAATTTAGATGCTAGCATTATATGGTATCCTTATATGGTGACAGGTTTGTTCATATGTTTAATTTCTATATCGGTTTTACATTCTGTTCTAATATAAAATGCTAGTTCCAATTCTCTATACTATAGGGATTGAACCCCCTACCCAGAGTTAATAAAGTACACTCATTGCCAGCAATAATTTGAAACGGCTAAATCGTGATCACACTCGTTGCTATATTGAAAGGCACAACAAGCTCACCCCACACCCCCCACTACAATATACAAAAAAGTTGCTGACTAAAGATAAGTGGAAGAAAAAATTCTAGTGATCAAGGAATCTAGAACCTTTAAATCTATAACATCTCAATAAACGTGAGAAACATGCAAACACAATAGAGTATTGTGGTCAATATATTAGACATATTTGCACTTTTTTATGTGAGAGTTAGATGGATAATTGATATTGCAAACCATTACTATGTAAACAAGGTCATTTATAAACAAGTTATAGTCACTTCTAAAATGAGAAGATTAAAAGTTAACATACATGGTTTCTAATATTAAAAGCTATGTTGAAGGTTAATATGATCATTCCGATTGGACTCCAAATCCAAAATGAAGGTCAAACCAGTTTTGGTAACTGGTTGCATTGACAGTCGCTCGAGGTGGGATCACACCCACATTTTCATTAGGGGCCCCCATTGTTGGATGGGGGTTCTAGAAATTATTGCGGATTTCGAGAGTGAAATGAACATTCTAAGTCGTCGGACAAAATTAACATTCTACCAGTCCCAAGTGGTTCTTCTGGAGTACTTTTAGAGTCAAAAATGAGGATTTTCACTATCAAATGAGTATGATCAGGCTCCGCTCCCCCTGTAACAATTTGTACAAGGCCAGCAATACCTGGAATTCACGACAGTACTGGGTATAGAAGAATGCCAAATTCTCCTACTTTCATTTTCTCATAGTGTTTCTGGCCTCCATGTTTTGACACCAATAGAAACGCAAGTTAACCATCTACAATGTTGTCGGTCTTCAGCTCATAAGATCTGTCAAAACTAAAATTTAAATCTATTCCATTGACAATTCTTGAGTTCGCTCAGAATATTTCATAACCAGTAGTGTCTTATGTCATCGGACGTCATCATCAAAATTTTAAGGTCTGATTGATTAGGGAGTAGAGCTCCTAGTTTCAGATCTGTGGCTTCTCATCTTGTGTCTTGTTTCTTTGCTCGGTTGCTCTTCTTCACTAGGGTGCTGTTGGTTGTCGCTTTTTTGGGAGGCATGTTTTCCTCAGTGGGTAGGTAGACTGCGTATGCGCAAAATAATTAGCCGCAAAACATGAGTCCAGAATGGATGAGTGTTAGCAAGAAGGCGCTAGAGGAAAGAGGGAGAGGGAGAGGCTATCTTGGATTCCTCATAGACTTTATTATCCATAAAGGGCTATCCTACCCAGGTTACATTTCTAATAAATATTCGATAGTCAATTACTTATTAATATTGATTACAATTACTCAGGGACATAGAGGTTTTACTCAAAACAATAATGGACACCGCTGACCCCACTTTACACTCACACATCAACAGTCATCAATGGTACCCAGAAAATTAGTGCATACAGTAATAACAGTTATCACGAATACAATTGAACTCACTGACCCTTTATATACGTCTCTTTACTTTACTCTTATCAAATTGTCCCACATTGTGATTGCTCCCCACAGAACCTCTCTATGGATTAAGTAATTCTTATACGATATGCAAAGAAGTTGACACCACAAAGTATATACAAATATTTTGTAAGTGTGTGCTAAATCTTATTCTCTCTCATGAGGTAGCGGAAAAAATTACTTGTTCAAGGTAGTATCCAATGGTATCTATATAACGTCGAGTAATTGAGTATACCTGTTCAGGGCTGAAGCTGGATGGGGTGTGTATATGCACACTAGTTTCGAAAGTAAAGTGAAGTGAATATGGTTCACCTAGATTGAGCCAAAGTTTATCCCTTTCTCTCTTTCTTTAGTGTGGTTGATATGTCTCCATTAGTTATCAATGAATTTCTTGAAGTTTCACTAAAAGCTCCTCAATGTATCTATATAAAATCATCACAGAAACCACTCCCTATAAAGTAAACTAAAATGAACTACTTACCACTAGAACTTTCTTTCTTATTCATAGTTCACCAACTCTCTTGTTCGGGTACTATGTCTCAAAATGGTTGTCACAAATGGGGGATCTATTCAACCCTATCCTCAGCTACCTTTCTCTCTCCTAGCAACATTAAAGGTTTTCATGGGGACAACTGGGTCTTCCAGGACATCGCATTCCACAGACACATTGCCTCTTACCCTCATCCTGTGTGGTATGTTCGTTATATATCCATTTTGTATTTTATTCATCCCATTTTAGTTGCTGTTAACAATATTTACCAAGTTCCTTAGTGTCCGCTGGTCACCAGACAAAAACGGACAACGACGTTAACTGCATACTAAACGAAGGACCACACTCCTTAACTAATATCTCAGCTGGCGAGGAGTGATGGTGATAGTAGTGAAGTGGACGGAGTAGAAGAAGTAAAAGGGAGGGGAGTCATCATCGTCACTCTTTTGTCTCTAGGTGGATCTGAATCTGATCTATCAGATAGTGATATTACTGCTGTTAATCTCAAGTATGAACTACCTATTTAAGTAGAGGGTGTGGTATTATTATTATTTTAATGATAGGGAACTCAATCTAAGACTTCGTCTTCAGTCTCTCCATTTGCTTGTCAGCCATTTTTCAAGTTGTTTATTAATTAATATTAATTAATATATTTTTTCTCTTGTAGTCTTTAGATCGCACTACTTTGCTTTCTCTTATGGTCTTCCCTTTCTTCCTGATGCACCCACGTCCTCCCTCTTCCCTCCTCCTCCCTACTTACTGTCTATGTAAAAGCCCTCTCATAAAGTAAGCAATTAATGGTGACCTTTTTGAACTCTGACCTTTATGTCCAGTGTCGAAGTGCTGCTCTACTGTATTGGTTGCTATAATGGAGGGCTCTAAATCATTCCTTGCAGTAGCAAATGACCAGTGAGTAAATACATTGAGACCCCTCCAATTTATTGTAATTTGTAGACCTGTTCCTGCTCGTCCATTTACTCCTTATTCTACTGTCCCTTGGAGGTGTGGTTAAAGAACTTCATAGAACTGCTCGGGGGTATTAGCAGTAACAGCCGAACCTCATTCTTTAACATTAACCCATATTGTCAAGGTAATTTTTTTTTTTTTTAATACATTGAAGTGTCATTTCTCTACTCTGTGTGTGTGTGTCTCTCTCTAGTGTCTATCAGTATTAGCATCCAATACCACATATCATCAACTAACTGGACAATATATCAGTAGTATTGTAAGCTACATTGCAACCAATTGCAACAATCCTGGTGGTAATTATAAGAATTATTTTCTATTAGTTTTATTGTTTCTATAGATACTGAGTTGCTGTTGTAGTTTGACATGTTATGGAGCATTACTGTCTCTGTCATCTCCTCATTGGTGGAAGGGGAGGTGTGGTTAAAAGGATGGAGCTTCAGATGGAATGGCCTTGGATAGTACAGCATTGTGCTACACTTGTACAAGTCCATGTAAGTAATTGCATGTATTAAAATTTAATTATACCCCTATAATTATAGGAGTATATTACTCATAAGTATTAATTAAATTACTAGCTAGCTAAGTCACTATAAACAATTACCATAGCAACAACATATATGTCACTATGCAATAATTACAATAACAAATTTACAAGTACATGTACATGTAAATTAATGAACATTTGTTGCACTTTACAACATTTCTGAGCATTAATAATTACTCTACTTAACAGGACCTATATAGCTAAACTTCATAAAAAGCTTCAAGTGATTTCATTACTATCATTTTGGACCATTTTTAAATTCAGACCACATGTACTGTACATGTACTATTGTTACATTGTTAAATACATACCCATATATGGTACATACATCTATGGTACATACCATATATGGTATAGGCTTGGTAAGATTTTTTGACAGCTATTCTTTTATGATTTACTTTATTTTTTATGTTTCTATAGTAACACCAAGTCATTAGTAATGGAAGCTGTACAAGTTTTGACGGCCATTTGTAAAGTTTCATTTTCATATTGTACAGGTTTATTTGAAATGGATGCATTATAGTTAAATGGATGTATTGTTATCCATTCAGATCAACATGGCAGAGATTGAGTGAACTATATTTCAATGTTATGACTGGTTTGAAGAACCTCTACAACTCCATGCACTAAGAGTATGTTATATGGATGCATAGTTAACATTAATGGATTGATAGTTACAAAAATGGATGTATGGTGTCACAAATGGATTAATAAATATTTTTTAATTTATAGTTTTTAGAAGAGTCTAGGCGGACATTATCATACAACTAGAAAATGACAAGGCCAAGTGACTTTTCTCCTCTAATTATAATAATCATCTACTTAATTAAAGGAGCTAATTCCAGCTGCTTGATCTTTATTGGAGAGATTGTTATCTGGTCCATTAACACTGTGGCTTCAAAGAGGCACACCCACCCTACAATCATGTTCGCAATCTTGTTCTGTATTGGCAACTATGGGTAATATTATTGTAGGACAATTAACAGTATTATGTAATAGTGGGGCTGCTCCTAGTTCTTATTAGTTGTATTTAATTATTAGCAACATATGAGGATTTCTTGTACAAACGTTAATATTGGGTCTAGTCAAGACGAAAATGCTTCAATTAAGGTGAATTTACCCAATAACAACTGATACCTATACCAACCATTTCTTGGTTCAGTCTGGGGCTATGGCGTACGCTTGGAGTATTTAGTCCATACTCCATCTTAGTGATGATACCATCTTTTTAGTGTGACTGTAGTGAATGTATTAAAGATGGTTTATCACTAAAGAAAAACTGGACAGTAAGACCACAAGGCCAGTGCGGCTGTTGAGAAACCTTTCATGATTCTTTGTGGCATGACAGTAGCCGAGAGAGGTCATCCTTCTACTTTATCCCTCTCTAGCCTAGCTTGTGGTCAGTTCTTTGAATGATATTGAGAAGGTGTGGTCAGTTATTAAGTTATTATAAATGATTAATTATTGTTAGGTCAAAATCAATGCTGTTCGAGCGCTGGTAATTTATTGCGAGTTTTAAATGATGAAGGTAAGACCCCTATAATCACTTTGACTAATGAATGTTTAATTGTATGTAGTATTGGGAGTGGTGTGGGGTCCTGTGATTGACATGTGGCTCTTCATGGGCGGGCTCTGTTAACAATGGTAGTATGAAGACAAGATGGGAGTATGCTTGCTATGCATGTCATAATGCATTCAGTATATTCTACTTTCTTGAAAAGTACTGTAGTAGGGAAATGGTAAATGGATGAAATATAAATGATGTATATGGATGAATAAATTATTTTGAGAATACATAATTCTTTTAATATGGATGAATAAATGATGTAATGGATGAATAAATTATTTGATAGATACATTAATTCTTTTAATGGATGATGTTATGTATAGATACCAATTGTTGAGAATTGTGTGTTTCGGTCGTTACCTGTAAAAAATTTCAAAGTAAATTAATATTTTAGTAATTATTATAAAATATTTTATATTAGTACGTACAAATGCTGGCCTTTAGCACTTGGAAGCCCCACCTTCTGACCCCTCCCCTCAATTAGTACAAAATGTATGGATAGCATTATTGAAAGGTCTGGAAAACAGTCACTATCAACCAGACTTCACAGAATATCAACAGACGAATACTCTCCGTCACCAGGTAAAGTACAAGTCAGTACTAAGCTATAAAATGGTTTCTATGGTAACACCTGATGAGTCATGTTTAGCTTTGTTTGACTGTGTGCAAATTGATATCTGGTATTGAAGATGTCTCAATTATTGGCACACATCCTCTATCTCCCATGGCAACTAAACTCCTTAAACAGACTATTCAGGAATACCCAATAGATCAGGTATGATCACAAATCTTTCTGTAGCTTTACTACCAATCCTGCTGTATACTATTCTAGCTCTCAGAAGACAAAATCTTGATTGACAAATGTGAGGCCTCATATTATATATAATGTTAATATGTTTTTTTGTTATTAACTATTGTTAGGTAGGACAGTGATTGAGAAAGCCATTAAAAAGTTAGAATATTTACCAACAAAGAGATACTACAGAACAGACAGTGGTAACTCATTCCTTCAGTATTACAATTAGGAGAGGAAAATAAACAGAATAAATAAATATTTATAATATATTTTATTATTATTTCAATGTTAACTTGATTTTTGTTTGTTTACTCAGCCAGTCTTGATATCGAAAACAATGCCATATTAACTGTTGTCTCTAATTGCTCCAATAAGATTAGTTCTGATGGAGACAATTGAGATGAAACTCTGATAAATTGTTTGTCTTTAAAATCTTGCAAACATTGAGCCATTCTATGGACCTACAAGTAAAGTACAATGTAAATACAATAATACATGTTATCATTAACTATTAAAACAATACAAGTTTTACTTTTTGTTCTAATTGTTGATTGACTACTGGAAACAAGCCCAAAAGTGTCTCAAAAGTTCAGCTAAAGATCTTTGATAACGACAAAGATTTTCCACAGTAGACTGTGCAAAGAGGAGGAGGAGAGAAACTTGTGTCAGTCATTAAAGAACCACCAGGGAGAAGATGTATAAGGCAGAGTGTGCTTGAGAAGGTAACAGAGGCTTAAAGGAGAGAGAGAGAGAAATCAATGTCTTATACAATTAAACAAACCTGTTGTGATTGAAGATTGAAGTGACATTTGTGCTAACGAAACAAGTGAATGAGATGGTGTGTCAGCTACTAAACGAGATGATCCTATTGCTAATTGTAGGGCTCTTCAGATAAATCCACGTCTTGGATCTGTTGGACTAGAACTGCTCCTAATCCAAACATATAGAAAGTATTCCAACAGGTTATAAAAACACGTCACATATGCAGCTTGAATAGCATGTATTAATACTAATGTACTATGTTGATTGCATCGCTTAATATCTGTTGTTGTGAGTTTTGCCCACTTTTTTGCATCAGGAACTGTTCTCTTCAAGGTCCTAACCAGTTTTAAAAACAGGTATTTACATATGTACATACAATACCTCAAGGGGTTATCATAGATGGATAAACATGGGTCACTACTGCTATCCTGGGTATAGCTAGAACACAATATGTTGATGTTATTATTATTATTAAATTATATTATTACTTTAATATCTGTTTCTAACAACTCCTGAAATAGTAGCTCGTTTCCTTTTGGTTTTGGTGGTATTCTGTTCCGATGAATTTTTGTGACTGAAAAATTGCACCCAAAATTGTTCTCACCTTAACTATAATAAAAAAAAATTGAATGATTTCTTTGAAAATAGTACTACCTTATCAGGTTACTGTTCTGCATGCTTCCCTTCACTGTTTAAAATGGATAGATGCTAACTTAACTGGATTGATAGTAATGCTGACCTGATGGGTACATTCTAAATATATTCTCAATAATGTCAGTTGTTAGTTGATACTGTACAGTATTACATCCTGATATGCTTGAATGTCAATCTGAGAATGAAAAAGAAAAGAGTAATTTGTATCACAAGAAAATTGTACCAAGAATGCAGAAGGCAGTCCAGATTGTGTTCAGAGTTAGTGCTAACTCCATTCTAAAGAGATAAACAAATACAGACTATATTAAGAGATCTTATCATGTACCCATTTGTTAGCCCAGAACTCTTCAGCAGTAATAATTCCAGATACAACCATATCTTTATAAAGTCTATAGAGGTAGCATCTTGTAATAATTCCATTTAGCTTCCATTTCAGGATTGCGTGTCTAAAAATTACATACTACATTAGGACAATCAACCACATCATTACTTGTTGAGACACTTTTGATATCATCTGTAATAGACGTTCTACACTTGAGATCGATCTGATTTTGGATCAGCACCAACAAAATGGAATACAGTTGTACTGCCATCATGATGTACTATTGAAGTTGGACTTTAGAACCACTTTCTTTACTAATTTTATGACCTATCATTGACCAACATTGTCATTTAAACCATACCAATAAATAATATCAATGTTTACTTTTATATGGTATATGGACTATTAAAAGTGACCTCTGAGGAACCTTCAGGAGACCAAGCCACTTGTGACTTGTCAATACAAGGATACCATCTTGTTTTCTTGTACTTTACACTCCCTATTATCAACTGTGTCTCTTCTTCACTCATTTTAAACCACATTGTAAACCTCAAGCATCCAAAGGTTAAATTTATAAACACACCCCCCACGTGGTTTTAACTTTTAAAATCGTCATAAAACAATCACAAAAAACTATTTCATATTTTTAGAAGACCATTTTGTGAGGATATTGTCCCTTAGATAGTGAGACCCCTGGTGGCGAAGATATGACTGCAAACCATTCCTCTTTTTTGTGATAATTTTAAAAGAGTTGACTATCGACCAGTTTTCTGGTCTTCCTTTCTTTTCATCGTTACTTTGTAACGCTATGAAAAAAACCAACCACAAAATGATGTAGTTTTTATGCAACAAGAGCTTACCGACTCCTTGTCTTTCAAAGATGCTTGCTTTCTTGCCCTTTTTTTTCTTGGTCTGGACGTTTTTCTCTTGAAATAGTCATCATTTAAATGTTTGGAATATTTACTCCATCAATATCAACTTTAGTTTTAGTAGCAATAACATAAGCTTGATTACATAGATGAAAAAAAAGACGCAGAGGGACTCGATAAATTTTATAGGGACCCTACCAGAGAGCGTAATTCATACTAAAACAATACACTAATAATTACGTACAGTTACTAATAGCAGTCCTGACGTAACTGTTTTGAGAATATAAACGCTTTCCTTCATGTCGTCCTGCTAATAAGATAAGGACCGTCCTGGAGTGATGCTTTGTCGTAATTTTACAAGGTTTTTTGTTTTAATGCGTCGTCGTAGTTTCCTGGGTGTGTCCTCAGTGGGATACCATTTACGCTGTGTAATAAAGTAAAGCTGGAGTACTATCTTATTTTATACAAGTAGTTCATACGATTTTCTAGTAAGTATCAATCGAGTACCGCCATTTTTTTCACCACCAATAGGTTTTAATTTTGTAATGAATTCTTTTCTTTATTTTAGGCTCAGTACGTAAATTTTTTTTTTTTTTTTTTCAGATATTTACGTCTTCTAGCATACATAGCAGAACGTCCATATCTCCCATATTCCTCCTGGTAGAAGGGAGATAATTACGTGTAGCCTGAATGAGGGGACGACTTCTCTTTTTCTTCTGTTCGTCTTGTGGTTTATCAGACATAGCTATGATAAATACAATATTATACAGTAATGGAGAAACTAAACGATTTTTTATATTTAAATGCATTAAAACAAAGATGAAAAAGGTTTTTAAAAAAGATTACTGTTTCTATGACGAGTACCACATTGGATAGGAGGACTATATACGAGCCGAGCATGCGCCAGTTATGAAACCACGTGGTCAAATGTGTCAAGATGTCTACTTGGACAGAAATACAACCAGCCATTTCTCCTGCAAATTTGGAAATATTGAAACAGCAAAACTTCCACACACAACTCCAGTCCAAGTATATAAGACGAGGTCTTTAAATCACTTTATTATTTTTGTTATTATTAGTGTCAAGTGATAACCTCATTTTATGAACAATAAAGATGTCGCTGTTCAGGCTGTAAGTTCGATAATAAAATATTTACTGGATAATCTTTTAATATTTTACAGGTCACTGGTCAGGAAACGTTAGCCTTTGTAATTCCATATTAGAAATACTAAATCAAAGGTAATGATATAATTTTTCACAATTTATTGTATTTTTTTAATAGAATAGAAAAGTGTAAGATCGGAGAGGTAAGTATTGCCCTTCAATTGGCTCCACCCACTTCCCCACCCCCCACAGACAGAGGTGCTGTAGTTATTTTACCTACTCGAGAATTAGCAGTACAAGTTGCTGAAGTGATGAAATTATTTTTATTGTCATCAATGTCATTACAACTTCTATTGAGGTAGTAGAGAAGTTTCTAAGGATGTAATTGCAATAAATATGAAGGGTCAGTGAACATATTTCCATAAATCCATTCCCATGTTGTTAGGAACAGGAATATAATTATGTGTGTCTATACTTTTTAGAGGAGTTTGTTGTGGTGGCCACTCCCTGTCGATTTTAGCTGATCTTCTTGAACGTAAGGATTGTCATTTAGCTTCCGTGTTCGATCTCTTGTAATACTCCACCCACCCCATGATTATTACTCCACCCATAACATGTATTAATTAGGAGGTCCTGGTATTGGATGAAGCCGATCGCTTGCTTGATCTTGGATTTGAAGCCACGTAAGTTAGCCGATCCTCATTGATGTCATAATGATGTCATTCATAGTCTTAACACAATATTGAGTATTTTACCAAAGCAAGACGAACCAGTAAGTATAATTTTTATGATGTAATAATGATGTCATTATTTTATAGGGTCTTTTTTCTCGGCAACACTGACACATAATGTAGAGGTATTAATAAGAGGTGGATTACGTAATCCTATAATATTGCTCTCAGTTCAGGAGAACAATTAGTATGTGTTCTGTCGTTACAACTATTAAATTTTTAGTTAATTACAGGAACAATCAACCCCCTCCTTAATTAACTATTATTTAGTAAGTTCAAAAAAGAATTAACATTAAAATCATGGCTGTTTACAGGAAACTCATCAGAAGAGAAGCTAGCACATTTTTGTCACATTTCTTTTTCATCACAGAGATAAGAAAACTTTTAGTTTTCTTTGCCACATGTCTGTGTGTTATATATTTCAGTGATATTGTTAAGAGGTATTATTTATATAATATAATATATCTACCTTGTTTCTAGACTAGTTGACATACCTGTACTTTCGTTACATGGAAAAATGCGAGAGAAACGTCAAATTTGTTTGACTCATTTATGACAATGGATAAGTTAGTATGATAATTATAAGTAATATAATGTCATTAATAACTTCTAATTAGAGGGGTATTGATGTCTACTGATGTAATGGCTCGAGGTATTGATATACCTGATGTAGATTGGGTTATACAATTTGACCACCCTCGTCAGCAAAGTAGTGGGTGTGGCTGTGAGTCTAGTGAATTTATTGCTTTTTTTAAAGAGCTTTATACATCGATGTGGTCGTACCGCTAGAATTGGGACGTAGTGGGAGTGCCCTTGTGTTCTTGCTTCCATCAGAGACAGCTTATATTCCTTATATGGATATTAGCCAAAATGTAAAATTATTACCTCTTGAGAGAAATATGAAATAGAGAGAAACTTTATAGAAGGGAAGGTTCGACCTCTATTAACTCAGGAACGGTAAGTGGTTTTTAAGGATTTCTAATGTGTCCCTATTGTTGTATTATTTCAGGAATTATATAATAAAAGTATACGGGCTTTTGTCTCATTTGTCGATTTTACAATAAACATGAATGTCATGTTATATTTAATGCTAAAGTACATCACCTATTACATAGTAAGTAACAGTTCATATAACCCTATCATTAGCTCTGAAATTACCTAATTTGGCTTATGGTACATATGGTTACTTCACTTACCAAAAATGCCTGAACTCAGAGGACAAGATACATCATCTTTTGTACCATCTCCTACTCTATTGAGGACATACCTTATAAGGACAAAAGCCAACAGAAACAAGCTGAAGTATTAAAAGCAAAAAAAAGGTGTAGGTGATATTTACTACGCATATTTGATTGAATTATTAGATGCTGCATGGCAATCAAACGTCAGAAAAGATGGTAAGAGGATATGTTATTACTACTATAACTGGAAGTGACCTTTTGTTATAGAGTCAGCAAAGAAAAAGAAACACAGAAGAGCGACGGATAGCTAGAAGGAAGAAGCGTCAGAAAAATGTACAACATGTATTATGATATTCAGAGGTATTCATATTTATTTTTTAGCATCAATTTTCTGCTGATGATTTACAAGAGTTAGCTCATGAGGGCTCGTCTACTCAAGCGATACAAGGCAGGAAAGGTAATAGAGACGCTATATGGCCTTTGTGTGTACATTTGTATTACAGATATCAAAAAAAGAATTAGAGGAACAGCTTGACAGTACTATGGATATCCTATAAATAAAAAATATGTCGATATAAGCACAACCTGTTTGTCTCAAAATTTGCTTTGTCATTTTTATTTTAACTGAAAAGACGTCAGTTTTGTTGTCATAGTAACCGAATTTTGTCGAGTTTTTGCGGCTAGTGGACGTCATTGTTACTATGCCAAATCGTTGTCCGGTCCGCGGGTTATAAAAAGGAAATCCGAAGGCGACCATTTAAACTTTTTTTTTAACTAGCACGTTTTTGTAAGAGATAAAGAATGGCTGACCAGAGAAAGTCTGGTCATAAACGCTAAGTTGGCTGAGCAAGGCAGGAAAGATACGATGTAATTAAATCGACTTTAGAAGACAAATAAGATGTGTTTCATCTTATTTCTAGATATGGTATCAGCAATGAAGTCTGTGCTGAATCAGATAGCCTTATCTTCAGAAGAACGCATCTTCTATCAGTTGCCTATAAGAACATTATTGGTACTCGCAGGATAGCCTGGCGGACACTAAGTGCCATCGAAGGACAGTCCGAATCAGATTCCCAAAGAATACAATATGCTAAGGAATACAGGGAGAACATTGAGGTTGAACTGAGGGAGATATGTAACACTGTGTGTTCTCTTCTAGATGACCACCTCATTAAAATGCTGAAGATGTTCAGAGTAAAGTCTTTTATTACCAAATGTAGGCCAACCCCTCTAATCATGTCTCATAATTAAATAATTTTTTTTAGGAAGGGAGACTATTGTCGTTATGAGGCAGAATTCAGTACTGGTGATTAGAAAGAAAAGGCAGCACAGAGAAGTCAAGAAGCGTACAGCACAGCAACAGAAACTGCCAATGAGAGAATCTTTATCCTTGTCATCCAATACGATTAGGCCTTGCTTTGAATTACTCTGTTTTCTATTATGAAATTTTAGGTGATAAAGGAAAGGCTTGTGACATTGCTAAGAAAGTGAGCATTCTTTTAAATGTTTTAGTAGTGCTTTTCTTTCTTTTTAAATAGGCCATTTGATGATGCGTTTCTGGACCTCCTGATGACGACGAATTGCTCAAAGACAGTACGCTTATTTTTGCAGCTCCTCAGGGACAATCTTACTCTTTGGTCAAGTGATGAAGACTTAGAGGATGGTATGTAATATATATTAATATTTAAAATAATTGTACGACGTATTTTTATAGATTCTGAACAAAAACTGAGTCAAAGAACTTGTAATTCACAGCTACGATTTTTGTGTTGTATTTTTTCAAACTCAACAAAATTTACTATAGTAATTTTTATTTTCTTGTTGTTAACTGTATAATTAAAAAGTACTTGCTATAATAAACACTTACAAAATAGACTCACGTGTTTCAGACACTGGATTGGTCAAGCTTTAAATACGTCATCTTTGTTGGCATAGTAACGTAACTAACACAATACGTATTGCGCATGTGTACTGCGGTTAAAATTACAAGCCGCCCATCGATTGAACGAGAACAAGTTTTGAAGACAGTATGGATGAAAGAGAGAGCCATGTTTTAGAAGCAAAGCTTGCAGAACAAGCAGAAAGATACGATGGTAAGCTTTTTTTATTTTATAACGTCAATATTAACGATTACTTAATACAGAAATGGTCGAGTCCATGAAGAGCGTGGGCTCAATTGAATACGACCTAAGCGTAGAAGAACGAAATCTCCTTTCTGTCGCGTATAAGAATTTATTGGAAGCAGGCGGGCATCGTGCGTATTATCTCTAGCATTGAACAAAAAGAGGAGAGTAAAGGAGATTCTGACAAAACTTGAAATGATTCGAACTTACAGGAGAGAAGTAGAGACAGAATTAAAAAAAATCACTGAGATGTTCTTTCTCTTCTTGACGACCATCTCCTTAAAGCATCAGATAATGGCGATGAATCTTTAGTTTTCTACAACAAATGTATGTTGTTATAATATATATCGAACTCAAGTAACAATTGTCATTTTCACTAGGAAAGGGGAGATTACTGTCGATACGATTAGGCAGAGTTCTGTACTAAAGATGAAAGAGACCAAGCCGCAATATGAGCGAGAATGCTTACAAGAAGCTGTGGAGATTGCTCATGAGAAAACTACATCCCAACAAATCCAATACGCCTTGGATTAGCTTTAAATTACTCTGTTTTTTTTATAGATCCACAATGACTCTAAAAAGGCTTGCGAAGTTGCTAAGAAAGTGATTTTATAGTATAGCAATTTAAAAGATGTATATGATATCCTCCCTTTATATAGGCATTTGATGATGCTATTGCTGAACTAGACAATCTTGGGTGAAATTCATATAAAGATAGCACTCTAATAATGCAATTGCTTAGGGACAACCTCACACTGTGGACTACAGATAGTGAGTCAAATAATACAATAATACTAAAAATTTGTAATTTTTTAGACGAGAGCAAGGGAGTCGAAGATGTAGAACAAGACTCATAAATACTTTTGTGCTTAGCAGGTTTTTATTACTTGATAACCAGACTTCTTGATACTTCTTTGATATTAACGTTGTAGGCCATTTGTTATGATAACTATTACATTATAATATAATATCTTTAGTTTATTATAAGTACATTGGTCTTTATAAATAAAAGATTTATGAAACTAACAACAAATATAATAGTTTTCAATTTCACCATTTGTTTCTAACCTGAAAGAGATCATCTAGTGCGTTTAGATAAAAAAGCATGTAAGCCTGACATTGTAAAACATCTCGTGCATTGACTGGATAAACAGCAGTATCTGAAGTGTAGATCCACTGATGGTTATGTTTACGATAAGTACAATAATGTCCAGATGAAGGACCTCCTAAGTGTTCAATAACAGCACAAAGTTTGTACTGATAACTGGGATTGGAATAACATATACAAAAAGATTTCCTGTTGTGAGTGTTTCTTACCTTATGGGTGTGGTCGTGTAAGCCATATAGCTTGCTACATCAAGGTGATAAGGAAATTCCAAGTGAGTTGTTTTTTTTGGTCATTGAGCCATCTGGTAACCAGATAGTACTACTATATAGAAACAAAGTATTTCTGGCAGTCGTCCAATACGTAATCGTTTCACAAATGTTCGTTTAATTTTAGTGTTTGCTTGCTGAGAACATGATGGGACCTCCACATCTTGCACAAATTCTGAACTCATGTACTGTCTAAGACTGTATTGCAATGAATTCTGTGTGCGAGAGAGAGTAAGTCTTTCTATATATATATATATATATATATATATATATATATATATATATATATATATATATATACACACACACAGTGTAACATCCTTACATTTGTACTGTAAGATGTAGGTTGAAGTGGAAGTGGTAAACTATCTATAAACTCATATCTTGTTGGTAACTAAGGATACACTAAAAATACAATAAATGTTATTATAGCTTACTGATTGTTTGCAATGACAACAAACTAATGTACTTGTTTAAACCCCCTTAATGGACAGGGTGGCAGACGAGGGGGAGCAATAATTGAACCTATTACAAAATAATGACATCATCAATGATGCTATCAATGAGCTGAACCCATCTTGTGCGAACAGATCCATTCATTTCTAACGATATGTTAACTAGTTGTGGGACTTCCGAGAGAGAAACTGGTCTGACCTAACATTGCATTAAATAGGAAATTAAAGGATTCACCTCAGTTATTATACACCTGTCATTTTCTCTTCTATTGTATTTAACAAAGCATGATAAAATTCCAATGCATCCTGTCATAATTAAACGAGTGGGTTGTTACAGACCACACCCACTTATCCACCACCTGCTGTTGGTAATCAATTAACCAGCCATGCCATCATTAATGCATCAAGTAATTCAGTGGGATTAATATCAAGTTCATTCTCATCATTCAATGCTGTACTAATAACAATACATCATATTGCAGATTAATGTTATATTAACCTTGAACAATGGAATATAATGACTTAATCAGAAATTTTGCCGTCTTGTAACTAGCATGACACAACAATAACCATTGTGATATAGCTGGTAATGCATGCTAAGGCCTAAACATCTTAAAAAAACAATCAAACAAACCTTGTAATATACCTGTATTACAGCTTTAATGAAACAAGTGTTTCCAAGATTGACAAGACCAGACACTGAGAAACTATGATCACGTGATAACCACGTGTTAAGAGTTTATTTACCTTTTCCTCTTCCATGCCTCTGGAAGTCCAATATAATGTACACAGTAGCTGCTGCCACTGCTGCCCCAGTCAGACCATAGTCCCCCCACCATAATGACGACATCTTATTGGGATTTTAGCTGCAGCACTACACCTTATGGCGTCGATACAATAGGCGTGGTCGATCCGATCATGTGGGTGGAGTTTTTAAACTGAATGCAGATATGACTGAAACAAATCAAAAACTGAAGATAAAGTTCGTAATAATGCAAAAACAAACCACCCACAAAATTTAAAGGCAGAATGACACCTAGAAATTTACAGAAGAGTCAGCTTGAAAAGTTGATGGCAGAACCAGTTTTGTTTTCAGACAATAATAAAGGATATATATTATTATCTGTAGGATAAACCTGTAGACATTCCTGCTCTAACACCAGAATGGAAACCACAAGAACCACCTGAATTCAAACGATTCTATATGGGTAAGTATCATTGCTAGCTCCACCCATCATTACATGAGTTAGCCCCTTAATTAATTTTAGGATCTAGTGCTGGTGCTGGAAGTGAAGTGTTTCATGTCTATCGTCACTTGCGGCGTTATAGAATGACCCGTCAACAATGGATACAAGAGAAGCAGAAAAAGAAGATAAAGATGCTGAGTTCCAACAACGATTAGCAGAAAAAAAAGTAGCTGCTGAAGAAAAAACTGCCAAGAAAGAGCAAAACGGTACTATTTGATGTGACTCATCTAATTATTCCTCTTTCTTAAATAGATTAAAAAAGAAACAACGTGTAAAGGAGAAGTCGTCAAAAGGTGACATATCAAAAGAAACAACAGAAAGGTCTAAGACGTGTATAGAAGAGCCTGAAGAGGAGGACAGTGATATTGAGAAAGAGGATGATGCCTTCACAAATGCATTTGTATAGGGGTAGATAAATGACTTGTTTTCACTGACCAATAATCTCTTTTAACAACCACATTAAATGAAAAAAAAACAGAACAACTGATGTAACAGTACATTATGATTCTATAGTAATAATTAAAGACTATGTATGAGTGTATAATTGTTAGTACACTAAGAAAAAAGAACATTAGCAGATTTTGAAAAGACGAAAGTAGCTTTTGAAAAGAAAGAACAATATCTTTCAAAGACCCCACAAACATAAGCTCGGTAGGTCAGTTTCTGTCTTTTCAAAAATTACATTAATTTTATTTAGACTATAGTTACATCGATGTCTCCATGAGATATGTACTATATTTATTAATAATTACTCGTTAAAGGAGGGGTAAGAACAAGGGAAGCAAGTTATTTCTTCCCCTTCTTGCCATTTGCTCCTCTAGGCGGTGTCTGAGGACGACTACCTTGACCACCACCACTATAGGGAAAAATTTTCTTCGATCTGATGCTGGCTTGAGGATCTATAAGATAAATGATCCGCTATGATTTAAGAGAGTTACCATTAGCAACACTCACCTGGAAAGAACACATTAATGTCTCATCAACACTCATCATTGCTCCCGCATTGTCAAATTCCCCCGCAATAATTAGGAGCAGAAAATAATGTCACTAACTGTCGTTTAGCAAAGAACTCATACCCATCTTCTACCACCTAACAAATAAACATTAATTAACAGGGGCACAGGATATATACCCACATACCCCCAAAGTATAACCAAATATAAAATGGTATAATGTATAAAGTGCTATATTATTTTTGTTAGCAAGGTTGCTTGATAAGTGACACAATTTTCATTCACTCAATTAGTGAGAACTATATTATATAGACAAGTGTTAACTATTATTACAAGATTAGTATCCTGCTTCAAATGTAACACAAGAAGCCATTATATCATTAGTTGTTGTCAAAAGACTACTCAGCTTGTTAATGATGCTATGTCATGATGACACTATGCAATGTATGGCATGATGAATCTTATTAAGGGAAATGAATGTAGTTAATTGCATTCTTTTACTCCTGAAACATCAGCTGGCAATAATGAGTCACGTCATGCTTAGTGTTTTGCCACCCCCTTTGCTTACTTGATGTGCCCGACATATTAAATCGAGATCGTGTTTGCAAAGAAATTTTGAGACGATTTCTGGACCAAATGTAAATGACACTCCTCGATCATTCTCTCCCCATCCCACTGTCTCCTTGTCAGGATCTGCCCATAGCAAGTCACATAGTAAACCTATGAAAGAGAAAATAAACAATCATTGTTACAATCAAGTTGTTCTTAAATGCACATGTGGTAAATGTTAATGTATACATTATTATAGCACTCGCCTTGATCTGGAACATCTGTTTGGTCTCATTATGCGCCTAATCTGTTTCCATGGACTGTAGATCAGGTGATAAACCTGAAGAGAGGAGGGAGAGATCGCCAGCGAGTTACATGTACAGTTAGAGCAAATAAACTCACCTCCATGACAACAAAAGATCTTTTCATCCAAAATGGCTGCTACTGGAAGACAATTAAAACAGTCTGTAAACGTTTTCCACAGTCTAATGTTTATATCGTCTTTTACCTGAAAAAACAACGAAATACAATGATCACAATTATGTGATAACAAGATGACAAAGCTATTGTGACAATCATTAAGAGCTATTAGTTAACTCACACACATGCAAATAACATAACCACAACATTAGACCACACCCACTCACACTCATCATAAAATCCATAAATTCTGTTGATGCTCGCACACTCGTGATTGCCTCGTAGCAAAAAGAAGTTTTCAGGATATTTGATCTTGTACGCTAACAATAGACAAATAGTTTCAAGCGATTGTTTGCCACGATCTACATAGTCGCCCAAAAAGAGATAATTGGACTCAGGTGGAAGCCACCATATTCAAAGAGTCGTAGCAGATCATAATATTGTCCATGAATGTCACCTACATGAAAACAATATTTATATTAAGTAATTGTCAGAAAGGGATTCCATGAACAAGATTCAACACCTTATAAGTTTAATGGAGTGTACAATGGAATGTGAGAAAGAAACAGGATACTAGATGGCCATCTCTTAAGTGGCATGAACTATATATAGCGTAGTGGTGTTGTGATATAGGATACCAGATACTATCTATTAGTGTAGAGCAACGTGAGCTATATCTATCTTAGGCAGTATTGTACCAGGAGTAAAGGAGGAAACAGCTAAATAATCATGATACTAGTCTTTCAAGAAATCAGCTTTCTTGATATATTATTTACTTACTATATAATTATATTGACCTTTGGTTGTTTATTATAATACTAAGTATTAATATAGAAATTTATAAACATGCTTAACTAATACAAACATAGTTGTGTTTTAAAAATACAACTTGATGTGCCACATACCATCAATAGATCTTCAATACAACTTAAAACTAACATTTTGTACTTCTATGTGTATATTTTACTTACCACATATCTTTAGTGGGGCCTCCAGTTCCAATAGAATTGGTTGACTCAGAAATATCTCTCGAGATTTCAAACATAGCCCTCTTATTTCAGCATCTGTAAGTTGAACATTCTTGCCTGGTCTTGACCCACGAACTATAAATTAAAGTAATATTGTAAATAAAGACACAAACTGATAAAGCACTTACCTTCTAACAATCTCTGAATAATACTATCTACGTTGAGTTTATCAACCTCAGATGCCATCACTCGACCAGTTATAACGTGTAATATAAGATTATAGCGTAACTACGAGGGATTGTCGCTCTTCAAATTAGGTAGTAAGTAAGTAAGGGATTATAGAATTATTGATGTAGGAACAACCTATCTCTCTCTGTCTTCTAAAGCCTTTTGCAAACTCATAAAACGTCTCAGTGGTTGCTGGCGAGGGGGCGACAAAATTTTTGGCGATCACGTGATGTAGGGCGTCCTACCCCTTACCCACGTGGTGACCTTGCTCATGGCTCATAGAGTATCTCGTATATTATCGTCTTGTAATAAACTTTCAACTCTTTACAGATCTCCTGTAGTTGGTTGTAGAACGCTAGATCATTGTAAGTGTTCATTTATTCATGTTACTATTATATTTTTTTTCTTTAGATAAATGGAATAAAAGAGTATTTGTCAATGAATGTTATTATACAACAAAGTCTGAACAAGGTCTTATCCATGTTTAAAAACAGAAATTAAATTAGAGCAAGAACTTACTTCTCATCCAACTATCGAAAGATTTGATATGTCCATCTCTGGAGCTTTGGCAACGCTTTCAAGACAACAAGAAATGAGGAGTAAGCATAGGAACCCCTAGTAATATTATCAGTAATAATCATAGTAATAAACTGATGCAGGTTGATATTATTGTGTTTTAGAATTGAAGTTATTATTGATGCTAACAATGCTATTGAGGCCACACCAGAAGAATTAGATTGAAGATGAAGACGTTGAAGTAAGTCACATATTAATATCTTGTACAGAATTGAATACTCTTGTTCTATTGCAGCCATTTTTCTTGCCTTCATTTACAGTCACTGTTTAAAAACCCTCAGTAAGATATATAAGCTAGTCATGTGACAGTCATATGATTTTTAGGGTGATAGTGTCCAGTTTGAATGTGCATTTAATAGCTATGGACAGTATACTGTAGAAGGGAACGAGTGGGAGAACATGACAATAGATAGTATCACAGTCCTCCCAAAGATGTACCAGAAAATAATGCATACACTATTGATACAACCTTCCTTAGTGAAGTAAGTTAGCTCAGTAATAAATCATATGTATTAGTGGAAACTCATAAAAGATGCTATTATTGACAGTGTCATTATAAAGTAGTTCATTATACCTTTATATCTCATTCTGTTTTGTGTATTATATAGGAGTTTATTGGATGCAGTTTATAGTTATTTGGGAGAAAGAGGAATTGATGAGAAATTTGCAGCTCAAGTGATCACTTTTTATCACAATTTTGAGCGGCAAAACTACGTCCAAGGGTTCTTAAAAGGACTGCAAATATTTCTTCAAACTCAGTGAATATTAAATAATTAGTAGTTAAATATTAGAAATAGAATAGATTGTTAAAGATCTTTATCTTTTCTTATCCTTAATCAAATGTATACAGTCTTCCTCAATCTAAATAATTATAGTAATCATATCTACACACACACACACACATTAAATGCAATACTTACATCTGGCCATTGCTCTAATAGAAAGTCAATGAGGTCATCACTGATATCTCCTTGAATTACAATTTCATCTTCTCCAGTGACAGAACTACCACAAGAGAAATGAGTAGCAAACTGTTTACTGGCCTTTTTAAGGTCAATATCTATAAAGGGAAGACCCTTAATAAAATCATAATAACTAACATAAGAATAGATGGATCCTCTGTTACAGATGTTGTGGTATGTGCATTATTTAAATTACTAATAATAGGGGTGTAACTAACCACATGTTTTTAACCCATTAACCACAGTGACATGTTTTTTTTACTTCGTAATTGTTGTGATATTTTTATACTACGAACAACCTCCTAGAAAATGACACACATCATTAGACATCAATACCAAATATGGTAACCTTTTTCTTTGGCTTTTTGAGAGCTTTCCCACCCGAGACTGTTTCTTACCTTCACTAAGGGTTAATTTATCTAACTGATCACCTGCTGTATATTACATGTAACAAAATTCCATAATAGTCGTTGTACTTTTTTCCACTAGTTGTGAGTAGTAGTTTGGTAAATGAACCTTCATCCACTCATAACACCTTGCTTGTGTTGGACTGTATTCACAGTACTAACAGAATAGCAGACATTGTATTATTATGTAAAATGCCCTTACCTCTGGTGGCATGCCACAGACTAAAGTAAACCAGATTACATAATAAAACATACTGAACTACTGATTATTTTACTTACCTCCACAATAATCTACTTCAAGTGGATAGCTAACATCTTGGTCTTCAACTTCAACATCATGATCAATGCCAGCCATACCCTTTAAAACCACACCCACCAAGAACTAGCATTCAACTCAATTTTTTTTTACAAAATCAAATAAAATTAATTATATAATTATTATTTTAATAGCTTTGTGTACATTTAATATTATTTCCATATACATATTATATATATGCCTGTTTGTGTGGTAGTGGCATATCCTTTGAAAGAATATGATATACAAAAAACACTAAACAGTTGAGATAAAGTCGGTCTATTGCAAGCTATCCAGATTTAAAGAGGAGCACAGCTACTTGTCCGAGATAAAAATAAATGAAGTGTTTCGTTTCATGAGTTACATAAGAACCAAAGTTACGTCCAACAATACAATGCCAAGTAGGATTGTACTTTTTATCAAACTCCTTCTTTATATAAGCAGCAATATCTTTCTCAATGTTTAAACTTCTCCATTGCTGTTGTAGTGATCTAAGCATAAGGATAGAATAATTATTAGGGGCTAGTCTTTACTTACATCCACAGCATCTTGTTGCATGTCTTCTGACATGTCAGCATTCTTAATGACAGCTTTACGATCAGACATATTGTTACTTGCTTCTATTCTAAGGAGAAAGAAAAATAACTACTTGCTACATAATTTCTACCAACTTACTTAACAATTAATTCGAAAATTAATATAACTGTCAATGAGGTGGTAAAGGACTCTTTTATTGTCAGCAGCAACCAGAACTTCAAGCGATTTGATTGCTGATGAGTATCCTTCTTCAGTATCCTATGACAAAACAGGATGTCATCTGATAATAAATAACCCGCTTTTCACATTGCAAGGCAGCCCCACCTACAAAATGGCTACAGATGAAAGCATGCAGAGCATTGCTGAAGACTGTACTCCTCTCAAAGCAAATATGACGCCTGTTTCAATGCATGGTTCAAAAACTCCTATCTGAAAGGTGGACAAGACCACGAGCAAGTTTGTGGAGAAGTCTTTACAGCATATCAGCAATGTCTCCAGGTTAGACTATAGCATATTCTGTTGTATTGTTCATTGCATGAGATATTTATTAAATTTTTTCCACAGAAATATTTACAAAAGGAAGGTCTTTCAACACCAGAACTTTACGAAGATGTTTTAGGCACAGATAATGAAAAAAAGCCAAAATAAATAATATAAAATATATAAACTAATTTCTATTTATATAATATAAATATTGTTATATTTTCTCTTACAAAGTTATATGCATCACATAATCTTTTAAATGCATATAAAAGAAGGTACTTTACAATATTTGAATATATAATATATATATTACATTAATTGGTCATCTATTCTGCCATAATATTTATACAACAAGCTCCACCCACAACTACCAATAATTAAAAAATCAAATTTATACCAATATAACACACACACAGATAGATAGCATTATATTGTATCATTGTGTTCAATTTGTATAGGACTTTTTATCACGTAGTATTGGGAGCTAAAAAAATATAAAAGTCAAATAGTTAGTTACATCAATGGATTGTATTACAGTTTCAGAGTCATAATTATGACTGCTTCCATTGTTGTCTCCTTTTTGGAGTTTCGACTTGTTGATATTTCTTCTTACGATAGAGTGGAGCTTTTTGCAAGATATACAATGCAAATACATCTGTCACTGTAGTAGCCTACAACATACAAATATCAGAGAGAAGTTAACTAAGACATTAAATACTTACAATAGCTAACAGAGCTATCATAGAACCTAGAGCTAATACAAGAGTTGTAAAAGAAAATTTTCTTCCCTAAGGAGAGAGAGAGAGAGAGAGATGTTATATATTTTTCCTTTACCAACCTGTCCAGTAACTTGTACCACGAATTTAATACCATAGACTTTCCAAACATCTCTTCTTTGTATTCCATTCTCATAATAATATTTTGGATAACTACAACACACACACAAATTAAGAAAAGTAAGTGGAATAACTCACCGAAAGTTATACCCTGGTGATATCTGAGCAACAGGATTATCAAGCCTTTTTTTAATGAGAGAAGAGAGATAACCCCTGTAATATGTATTGATAATTAACTACCTTCTTGCAGAGTATTCTGGTTTGCAATGCTCAGAACTGACATCTAAATTACAATCCCAATTAATTACAAGACCAACAACTGCACCCTGTAACAGGAATAAGCCACACCCTAAACCACACCTCTTCAATAGGAGTCTTACCTCAGTGGCTAAAGTATCATAGTCATCACCTGTCATATCAACAATTTGTTTTAGAGAGAAGATTGGACAGAAGAGACCATCTTCAGTATTAGGATCAAAAGTACAATGTTTAAGAAAAGTACGATTAGTTGTCTCAGGAATATTACGTCTAAATGGATAAATAAAATAGATCAATGATTTGATTAAATGGATTAATGATTTGATTTAATGGATCAATGATTTGATTTAATGAATCAGTGATTTGATTAAATGGATCAATGATTTGATTTAATAGATCAATGATTTGATTAAATGGATGAATAGTAAAAGAAATGGATACAACGTGATATATTTAACTAACACTCTATAATTTTTATCAAGCTGTGGAAATGAGATCGAGTTCTTGATAAGGACAGTGAAATTTTGTGTATCTACTTTAGCACCTTGTTTACTACAAACAAACATTTATAATTGATAATATATAATAAAAATGGCTACTCACGTTATTGTATCATTTTCAGCTTCAGTTGGACACCACCCACGTATAAGACAGATAC
This sequence comes from Gigantopelta aegis, assembly GCF_016097555.1. NCBI lineage: Eukaryota > Metazoa > Mollusca > Gastropoda > Neomphalida > Peltospiridae > Gigantopelta > Gigantopelta aegis. Next base: position 74,383 of record NW_024532807.1, read on the forward strand.
CATTATCTGAACAGTTACCAGTAGTAACACCTGATGATAGTTGTCATAGTAACTAGATTATTATGATAAGATTACCATTTCCAGTACGTAGTATAACATCTTTAGGACAAGGTTCATCTTTACTACAATTAGAATTAGGAACACCAGGATCCTGAAAATGGATAAATGGAAGATATATGGACAAATAAATAATATGGAAATGGATAGATAAATAAACATATGAATGGATGCATAAATAAATGGACAGATGGATGTATAAATGGACATATACCTCCTGACATATTCCATAAGTCTGATTACATGTGACCCACATATTAGTAGTGACAAAGAAACTGTTTGGTTCCTAAGAAAATAGCATTTCCAAAATAAGATTCATAAGATATCCCATAACAATTACAATTAAGGAAAACTTAACAATATTCATTATCTGATAGGAAAATCATATTATGTATAATGTTAACAAGTCCCAGACTCATTCCAACGGCCTCATTTCTATACCACTTACTTGAGGTGGTACACGAGATCAATATGATCATATATTGACCAGTCATATGGTGATTCCGGACAATTGATCATAAAATCTTGTTCACCATATAAGATATCGACTCCTTTAACTTTTAGTGGTCACAACACTTTGAACTATCTCGTATCCTGAGCGCCATGTTGCCAGACAATACCGTAACTATAAACAGATAAACAGATATACAAGAAGATGCATTGCTTACATAAACGGATGAAAAGAACGAATAAACAATAAAATTATGTTGAAAACAAATAATAAAATATGTAATACAGTCAACATACCCAATTATGTAACCAACAATACCTAGTTGGACCAAACGATTTATTACACCGACCTTCTTGCTTTTAATATGAACGAATTTAGGCGTGTCATATTCGAATAAAACTCCAACTATCAATCCTACAAGCTTTAAACATAAACTTCGACAGTCCACCATATCGATAATGATCTGGCTATTAGTAGTTAAACACACCCCCTCCCTCATTTTAATTATATTCACGATTTGGTTTTCTGAGGGTGGTTTGCGTATACTAATGAATGGAATTTTATTTTTATTGTGCAAGCCCTTAAAACCGATGAGTTAATTGGACGACTGGAAAGGCGACAAGAAAGTAAGTTGTCATTTGTTGAAGCAGAATTGTTGGTTTTAATAATGATTTTATAACTGCAACAATATTGAGAATTATATAATATCATAAATTAGTGATGCTGCATTCTCAGCAGACTTGTCACAACAAACGTTTTTACTCTCTTTGAATTAATATTATATAAGTTTTCTTTTCAGAATGTCGTCTATAAATCTGTTAGGATCTACAAAAATCCAGGTGAAAGTTTGGGATTCATATTCAACAAAAATCCAAGCAACAAAATAAAGTCTACTCCATTCAAGAAGGATCTGCTCTCGATAGATCAAAAGAAGTAATTAGAGATGATATTATTGTAAGTATTAACAATCGTGATGTTCGCAAGTTCTCCTCAAGTCAACTCATTGATATGATCTCAACATTGGAAGATGATACTGAAGTTTTGCTTGGAATAGAACGACCATTGAGTAATGGTACTAGTAGTAGGACACCTAGTATTTCTATTGATATTGCTGATGACAATACTTCAATGCCATCACAAGAAGAAGGAAAGAAACCACACGATTACGAAGACAAGGTATAGTCTTGCCTAAAGATGAATCCATAATGCCAAAGATAGCAGAATCAGAAGAACATTCTAAAACTGTTCATCTTCAACAAAAAGATCTTATGCCGCTAAACAAACGATTATCTCTTACTCCCGAAACTAGACATCGTGGATTAATTCCATTACATCCATCAAAGAGTCTTGATTTAGGGGCATTACCAACATGGAGAAATAAATCATTTGTGTCCTTGCAAAATTATTGGACTGGAGAACAACAAACAGATCGTCTTTTCACACAAGGCAACCAGGTATTGTAGTATTATATAATAATGATGTGTGTTAGTGGTTTCAAATAGTACTGTGGTTGTGTTATAGTATTATTATTATATTGAGTATGTGTGTGTGGGAGGAGCTATGGGAAAAGTGGCTTATCAGAGTCCCTTATGTAATGAGAGTGTTACTATTCAATAGAAGAGTGTATGAACTCTGAGCTTGTCTTCACTATTATCTCTTGTTAACATGACCTTGTGTTAAAGTCTTAATTGAGTTAATAGTTAAACTTCAAAGATCGTATTAATGTTACTTCAAAGGTTGACAGCTGGTAAATTATTTGTTAATTAGTAAAAATTTCTTGTGGAAAATATTTAGTTGAATTTGTTTTGAAATTAAATAAACAATTTTAAGTCAATCTCGTTAGCTATTGTCTATAAATGTAACTATATTCATAATGTAAGATTTGAACTGTTAAAATGAGATCATGTTTATAAAAGAATGTTTGATATAAAGCAGATAAGTTTGTATAGGTAGTTAAAATTGAGATAGATTGTATCTTGTTATCTGTCCATTTTAGTTTATTGTTTGTCCATTTCATAGACTAAAACTACTGGTTGTCATCCTACACATTGTGTTGGATCTCAAATTTGGCCAAAAGAACATCCTCGCTCACGTCCTTATGGACCACCTCGTCCCAAAGACAAGATGGCTGAAAAAGCTGAAGAATTCATTAGAATTTATTACGATTCCCAGAAAATGTAACCACAGAATTAATGTATTATAATTGTAATATTTATATATGTATATGATCCGAACAGAATTAAAGGACAAAGAATAGAGCTCTCACTATGTGCTGTTTACTCCAAGTTTCATGCGTTATGCAATCATCTGTCTGATGATCACATCATAATGCGTGAAACTTGGAGTAACAGTAACATAGTGAGAGCTCTGTTCTTTTGTCCTTTAATTCTGTTCTAACCCGCTCTGTCTAAACGATATTGAGCGCTCTTCAACAGACTTAGATACTTCAGTATATAATATGATCTATGACTATTCATTGTTTATTCAAAATTCTTCTCTAACTCTTCTTCATCCTCCTTTCCTTAGGGCTCTTGGAGAGGATTACGATGATAAATTACAAAACGTCTTAAACAAGTCAAAAATGAAATTGAAGAGAAGGGACATTACGAT